>NC_048565.1:46391375-46546375 GCF_013265735.2 Oncorhynchus mykiss | reverse complement strand
CAAGTCACATAAGTTGCATGGACTGTGTGCAATAATAGTGTTTAACATGATTTTTGAATGAGTACCTGATCTCTGTACCCCACACAGGGTTATCTGTAAGGTCCCTCAGTCGAGCAGTGAATTTCAAACACAGATTCAACCACAAGACCAGGGAGGTTTTCCAATGCCTCAAAAAGAAGAATACACCCAGTCACTAAAGAAACAGGAGTCCTTCCTAACTTAGTTGCTGTAGAGGAAGGAAACCGCTCATGGAATTCGACATGAGAACAATGGTGACTTTAAAACAGTTAAGAGTTCAATGGCTGTGAGAACTAAGGATGGCTCAACAACATTGTAGTTACTCCACAATACTAACCCAAATGACAGCGTGAAAAGACGGAAGCCTGTACAGAAAAACACATTTCCAAAACCTTCATACAGTTTGCAATAAGGCACTAAAGTAAAACTGCAAAATAATGTGGCCTGAATACAAAGCGTTATGGTTGGGGCAACTCCAACAACATCACTGAGAACCACTCTTAATATGTTTAAGCATGGTAGAGGCTGCATCATGTTATGGGTATGCTTGTCATCAGCAAGGACCAGGGAGTTTTTAGGGTAAAAATAAACCAAATAGAGCTACGCACAGGAAAAATCCTACAGGAAAGACTGGTTCAGTCTGCTTTCCAACAGACATTGGGAGATAAATTCACCTTTCAGCAGGACAAGAACCTAAAACACAAGGTCATATATACACTGGAGATGCTTACAAGAATACATTGAAATATTCCTGAGTGGCCTAGCTACAGTTGACATAAATCTGCTTGAAAATCTATGGCAAAACTTGAAAATGTCTGTCTAGCTTTGATCAACAACCAACCCGACAGAGCTTGACATTTTTTTTAAAGAATCATGTGCAAATATTGTACAATCCAAGGTTGCAAAGGTCTTAGATTTACCCAGAAAGACTTTAGCAAAGATTGCCAAAACATGTTTTGACTTTGTCATTATGGATGAGGCTTCTCTACACCTTCGTGTGTAGTCTCTGTATCTCCCCAGTCTGAAGTACCAGTCGCATCATCTGCATTGGGACCAACTGGACCGTGTCATAAAGGCACACTGGTGTCATTTCTAATGCCACATTCAAGAAGCATTGGTGAGTCATCATCTTATATCTCTGCCCTGGTTACTTTGGATTGGATATTTTGTTGCTTTGTCTTCTCATATGTCACATGTATACTGCTCACCTCACCTCCAGGCAGTTATTGTGAAAAAGCTGTCAATACCAATAATATATAAATCATAAAACCTGAGAAGATTTAATGTGTGCGCACATACTGAAATATGTCTAGGATGTAAAACAATTCAACACTATGGCACAGTCCTAATTTGTGCAATGCACATTCATTGGAGAAGATGAAGAGATGGACCTGGGTTTGGAGTAGGAGAACATCTATGGCAATAGAGAGGACATGGAGGATGAGGAAGGTGATGTGGTCATTGGGTGAGTAGTGGTGTGCATATTTTGAATTGTCAACTTTGTTTGCCCTACAGCGTCCATAAAAATGTCTGACATTTTATTCATGCTCAAGGAGTCAGGCTTCAGCCAGTCCGTACAAGGAACATATGTTTGTGTTCCAGTCAACTGATGAAGATTTTCCAAGTCTGTTGGGTTCCAGCATTGTTCCTGTACCCAAGAAAGCAAAGGTACCTGATCTAAATGACTATCGTCCCGTAGCACTCACTTCTGTCATCATGAAGTGCTTTTAGAGGCGAGTTAAGGATCAGATCACCTCTACCTTACCTGACACCCTAGACCCACTTCAATTTGCATACCGCCCCAATAGAGCCACAGATGACGCAATCGCCATCGCACTGCACACGGCCCTATCCCACCTGGAAAAGAGGAATACCTACATCAGAATGCTGTTCATTGGTGTTGAATGCTGAGCTATAGTCATAGTACCCTACAAGCTCATCATCACTAAGCTCGGGGCCCTGGGTCTGAACCCCGCCCTGTGCAACTGGGTCCTGGACTTCCTGACGGGCCGCCCCCAGGTGGTGAAGGTAGGAAACAACACCTCTACTTCGCAGATCCACAACACAGGGACCCCACAAGGGTGCGTACTCAGCCCTCTCCTGTACTCCCTGTTCACCCATGACTGCGTGGTCATGCATGTCTTCAACTCAATCATCAAGTTTGCAGATGACACAACAGTAGTAGGCCTAATTACCAACAATGACGAGACAGCCTACAGGGAGGAGGTGAGGGCCCTTGCGGAGTGGTGCCAGGGAAATAACCTCTCCCTCAATATCATCAAAATGAAGAAGATGATCGTGGACTTCAGGAAACAGCAGAGGGAGCAAGCACCTATCCACATTGACGGGACCGAAGTGGAGAAGGTGAAAAGATTTAAGTTCCCCAGCATACACATCAATGACAATCTGAAATGGTCCACCCACACAGAGTGTGGTGAAGGTGGCGCAATAGCGCTTCTTCAAACCTCAGGAGGCTGAAGAAATTCGGCTTGGTTCCTAAGACCCTCACAAACGCACAATTGAGAGCATCCTGCTGGGCTGTATCACTGCCTGGTACGGCAACTGCAAAGACCGCAACCGCAGGGCTCTCCAGAGGGGGGTGCGGTCTGCCCAATGCATCACCGGGGGCACACTGCCTGCCCTCCAGGACACCGACAGCACCTGATGTCACAGGAAGGCCAAAAGGGTAATTAAGGAGAACAACCATCCGAGCCACGGCCTGTTCACCCAGGCTATCATCCAGAAGGCGAGGTCAGTACAGGTGCATCAAAGCTGGGGCCGAGAGACTGAAAAAGAGCTTCCATCTCAAGGTTATCAGACCGTTAAATATCCGTCACTAGCCGGCTACCACCACGTTACTCAACCCTGCACCCTGCTGTCCGATGTACATAGACTCACTGGTCACTTTAATAATGGAACACTTGTCACTTTAATAATGTTTACATACTGCTTTACTCATTTCATATGTCTACCATATCTACCAACATAGACAGGGCTCTAACTCCTCTAGCTCCACAATGAAATAGGGTGCAGGCCAGGCAGCTGTTGCCAGCCTGCCAGCATAATGGAGTCTGCCACTAGCACAGTCAGTGTAGTCAGCTCAGCTATCACCATTGAGACCGTGTCTGTGCCTCGACCTAGGTTGGGCAAAACTAAACATGGCGGTGTTCGCCTTAGCAATCTCACTACGATAAAGACCTCCTCCATTCCTGTCATTATTGAAAGAGATCATGATACCTCGCATCTCAAAATAGGGCTACTTAATGTTAGCTCCCTTACTTCAAAGGCAATTATAGTCAATGAACTAATCACTGATCATAATCTTGATGTGATTGGCCTGACTGAAACATGGCTTAAGCCTGATGAATTTACTGTGTTAAATGAGGCCTCACCTCCTGGCTACACTAGTGATCATATCCCCCGTGCATCCCGCAAAGGCGGAGGTGTTGCTAACATTTACGATAGCAAATTTCAATTTACAAAAAAAAAAAAATGACGTTTTCATCTTTTGAGCTTCTAGTCATGAAATCTATGCAGCCTACTCAATCACTTTTTATAGCTACTGTTTACAGGCCTCCTGGGCCATATACAGAGTTCCTCATTGAGTTCCCTGAATTCCTATCGGACCTTGTAGTCATAGCAGATAATATTCTAATCTTTGGTGACTTTAATATTCACATGGAAAAGTCCACAGACCCACTCCAAAAGGCTTTCGGAGCCATCATCGACTCAGTGGGTTTTGTCTAACATGTCTCTGGACCCACTCACTGTCACAGTCATACTCTGGACCTAGTTTTGTCCCATGGAATAAATGTTGTGGATCTTAATGTTTTTCCTCATAATCCTGGACTATCGGACCACCATTTTATTACGTTTGCAATTGCAACAAATAATCTGCTCAGACCCCAACCAAGGAACATCCAAAAGTTGTGCTATAAATTCACAGACAACACAAAGATTCCTTTATGTCCTTCCAGATTCCCTCTGTCTACCCAAGGACGCCAGAGGACAAAAATCAGTTAACCACCTAACTGAGGAACTCAATCTAAACTTGCGCAATACCCTAGATGCTGTTGCACCCCTAAAAACTACAAACATTTCTCATAAGAAACTAGCTCCCTGATACACAGAAAATACCCGAGCTCTGAAGCAAGTTTCCAGAAAATTGGAACGGAAATGGCGCCACACCAAACTGGAAGTCTTCCGACTAGCTTGAAAAGACAGTACCGTGCAGTACCGAAGAGCCCTTACTGCTGCTCGATCATCCTATTTTTCTAACTTAATTGAGGAAAATAAGAACAATCCGAAATTCCTTTTTGATACTGTCGCAAAGCTAACTAAAAAGCAGCATTCCCCAAGAGAGGATGGCTTTCACTTTAGCAGTGATAAATTCATGAACTTCTTTGAGGAAAAGATCATGATTATTAGAAAGCAAATTACGGACTCTATAAATCTGCGTATTCCTTCAAAGCTCAGTTGTCCTGAGTCTGCACAACTCTGCCAGGACCTAGGATCAAGAGAGACACTCAAGTGTTTTAGTACTAAATCTCTTGACACAATGATGAAAATAATCATGGCCTCTAAACCTTCAAGATGCATACTGGACCCTATTCCAACTAAACTACTGAAAGAGCTGCTTCCTGTGCTTGGCCCTCCTATGTTGAACATAATAAACGGCTCTCTATCCACCGGATGTGTACCAAACTCACTAAAAGTGGCAGTAATAAAGCCTCTCTTGAAAAAGCCAAACCTTGAACTAGAAAATATAAAAAACTATCGGCCTATATCGAATCTTCCATTCCTCTCAAACATTTTAGAAAAGGCTGATGCGCAGCAACTCACTGCCTTCCTGAAGACAAACAATGTATACGAAATGCTTCAGTCTGGTTTTAGACCCCATCATAGCACTGAGACTGCACTTGTGAAGGTGGTAAATTACCTTTTAATGGCATCAGACCGAGGCTCTGCATCTGTCCTCGTGCTCCTAGACCGTAGTGCTGCTTTTGATACCATCGATCACCACATTCTTTTGGAGAGATTGGAAACCCAAATTGGTCTACACGGACAAGTTCTGGCCTGGTTTAGATCTTATCTGTCGGAAAGATATCAGTTTGTCTCTGTGAATGGTTTGTCCTCTGACAAATCAACTGTAAATTTCGGTGTTCCTCAAGGTTCCGTTTTAGGACCACTATTGTTTTCACTATATATTTTACCTCTTGGGGATGTCATTCGAAAACATAATGTTAACTTTCACTGCTATGCGGATGACACACAGCTGTACATTTCAATGAAACATGGTGAAGCCCCAAAATTGCCCTCGCTAGAAGCATGTGTTTCAGACATAAGGAAGTGGATGGCTGCAAACTTTCTACTTTTAAACTCGGACAAAACAGAGATGCTTGTTCTAGGTCCCAAGAAACAAAGAGATCTTCTGTTGAATCTGACAATTAATCTTAATGGTTGTACAGTCGTCTCAAATAAAACTGTGAAGGACCTTGGCGTTACTCTGGACCCTGATCTCTCTTTTGAAGAACATATCAAGACCTTTTCAAGGACAGCTTTTTTCCATCTACGTAACATTGCAAAAATCAGAAATTTTCTGTCCAAAAATGATGCAGAAAAATTAATCCATGCTTTTGTCACTTCTAGGTTAGACTACTGCCATGCTCTACTTTCCGGCTACCCGGATAAGGCACTAAATAAACTTCAGTTAGTGCTAAATACGGCTGCTAGAATCCTGACTAGAACCCCAAAATTGTATCATATTACTCCAGTGCTAGCCTCCCTACACTGGCTTCCTGTCAAAGCAAGGGCTGATTTCAAGGTTTTACTGCTAACCTACAAAGCATTACATGGGCTTGCTCCTACCTATCGCTCTGATTTGGTCCTGCCGTACATACCTACACGTACGCTACGGTGACAAGATGCAGACCTCCTAATTGTCCCTAGAATTTCTAAGCAAACAGCTGGAGGCAGGGCTTTCTCCTATAGACCTCCATTTTTATGGAACGGTCTGCCTACCCATGTCAGAGACGCAAACTCGGTCTCAACCTTTAAGTCTTTACTGAAGACTCATCTCTTCAGTGGGTCATATGATTGAGTGTAGTCTGGCCCAGGAGTGGGAAGGTGAACGGAAAGGCTCTGGAGCAACAAACCACCCTTGTTGTCTCTGCCTGGCCGGTTCCCCTCTTTCCACTGGGATTCTCTGCCTCTAACCCTCTTACAGGGGCTGAGTCACTGGCTTACTGGGGCTCTCTCATACCGTCCCTGGGAGGGGTGCATCACCTGAGTGGGTTGAGTCACTGATGTGGTCATCCTGTATATCTTTATGTACATATTCTTTATCCCCTTACACTTGTGTCTATAAGGTAGTAGTTTTGGAATTGTTAGCTAGATTACTTGTTGGTTATTACTGCATTGTCGGAACTAGAAGCACAAGCATTTCACTACACTCGCATTAACATCTGCTAACCATGTGTATGTGACAAATAAAATTTGATTTGATTTGTCTGAGTTGGCGCCCCCCCTTGGGTTGTGCCGTGGCGGAGATCTTTGTGGGCTATACTCAGCCTTGTCTCAGGATGGTAAGTTGGTGGTTGAAGATATCCCTCTAGTGGTGTGGGGGCTGTGCTTTGGCAAAGTGGGTGGGGTTATATCCTTCCTGTTTGGCCCTGTCCGGGGGTGTCCTCGGATGGGGCCACAGTGTCTCCTGACCCCTCCTGTCTCAGCCTCCAGTATTTATGCTGCAGTAGTTTATGTGTCGGGGGGCTAGGGTCAGTTTGTTATATCTGGAGTACTTCTCCTGTCCTATTCGGTGTCCTGTGTGAATTTAAGTGTGCTCTCTCTAATTCTCCCTTTCTTTCTCTCTCTCGGAGGACCTGAGCCCTAGGACCATGCCTCAGGACTACCTGACATGATGACTCCTTGCTGTCCCCAGTCCACCTGGCTGTGCTGCTGCTCCAGTTTCAACTGTTCTGCCTTATTATTATTGGACCATGCTGGTCATTTATGAACATTTGAACATCTTGGCCATGTTCTGTTATAATCTCCACCCGGCACAGCCAGAAGAGGACTGGCCACCCCACATAGCCTGGTTCTTCTCTAGGTTTCAACCTAGGTTTTGGCCTTTCTAGGGAGTTTTTCCTAGCCACCGTGCTTCTACACCTGCATTGCTTGCTGTTTGGGGTTTTAGGCTGGGTTTCTGTACAGCACTTTGAGATTTCAGCTGATGTACGAAGGGCTATATAAATACATTTGATTTGATTTGATATGTATACAGTGGGGCAAAAAAGTATTTAGTCAGCCACCAATTGTGCAAGTTCTCCCACTTAAAAAGATGAGAGAGGCCTGTAATTTTCATCATAGGTACACTTCAACTATGACAGACAAAATGAGAAAAAAACAATCCAGAAAATCACATTGTAGGATTTTTAATGAATTTATTTGCAAATTATGGTGGAAAATAAGTATTTGGTCAATAACAAAAGTTTATCTTAATACTTTGTTATATACCCTTTGTTGGCAATGACAGAGATCAAACATTTTCTGTAAGTCTTCACAAGGTTTTCACACACTGTTGCTGGTATTTTGGCCCATTCCTCCATACAGATCTCCTCTAGAGCAGTGATGTTTTGGGGCTGTTGCCGGGAAACACGGACTTTCAACTCCCTCCAAAGATTTTCTATGGGGTTGAGATCTGGAGAATGGCTAGGCCACTCCAGGACCTTGAAATGCTTCTTACGAAGCCACTCCTTCGTTGCCCGGGCGGTGTGTTTGGGATCATTGTCATGCTGAAAGACCCAGCCACGTTTCATCTTCAATGCCCTTGCTGATGGAAGGAGGTTTTCACTCAAAATCTCACGATACATGGCCCCATTCATTCTTTCCTTTACACGGATCAGTCGTCCTGGTCCCTTTGCAGAAAAACAGCCCCAAAGCATGATGTTTCCACCCCCATGCTTCACAGTAGGTATGGTGTTCTTTGGATGCAACTCAGCATTCTTTGTCCTCCAAACACGACGAGTTGAGTTTACCAAAAAGTTATATTTTGGTTTCATTTGACCATATGACATTCTCCCAATCTTCTTCTGGATCATTCAAATGCTCTCTAGCAAACTTCAGAGGGGCCTGGACATGTACTGGCTTAAGCAGGGGGACACGTCTGGCACTGCAGGATTTGAGTCCCTGGCGGCGTAGTGTGTTACTGATGGCTTTGTTACTTTGGTCCCAGCTCTCTGGAGGTCATTCACTAGGTCCCCCCGTGTGGTTCTGGGATTTTTGCTCACCGTTCTTGTGATCATTTTGACCCCACGGGGTGAGATCTTGCGTGGAGCCCCAGATCGAGGGAGATTATCAGTGGTCTTGTATGTCTTCCATTTCCTAATAATTGCTCCCACAGTTGATTTCTTCAAACCAAGCTGCTTACCTATTGCAGATTCAGTCTTCCCAGCCTGGTGCAGGTCTACAATTTGTTTCTGGTGTCCAGCTATTTGGTCTTGGCCATAGTGGAGTTTGGAGTGTGACTGTTTGAGGTTGTGGACAGGTGTATTTTATACTGATAACAAGTTCAAACAGGTGCCATTAATACAGGTAACGAGTGGAGGACAGAGGAGCCTCTTAAAGAAGAAGTTACAGGTCTGTGAGAGACAGACATCTTGCTTGTTTGTAGGTGACCAAATACTTATTTTCCACCATAATTTGCAAATAAATTCATTAAAAATCCTACAATGTGTTTTTCTGGATTTTTTCTCTCTCATTTTGTCTGTCATAGATCAAGTGTACCTATGGTGAAAATTACAGGCCTCTCATCTTTTTAAGTGGGAGAACTTGCACAATTGGTGGCTGACTAAATACTTTTTTTGCCCCACAGTATAATGTATTCTATTCTACTGTATTTTAGTCAATGCCACTCTGATTATTGCTCTTCCTAATATTTATACATTTCTCAATTATATTATTTACTTTTAGATGTTTGTATTGTTGTGAATTGTTAGATACTACTGCACTGTTGGGGCTAATAACACAAGCATTTCTCTACACCCGCAATATCATCCGCTAAATATGTGTACGTGACCAATGCAATCGGATTTGTGGTGCGGAGAGTCCAGAGACTACATCATCAGCCAGAGTAACAGCTCTCAACGTCACGCAGATCTGCAGGTCGCGCAACCATGTGAGTGAATAGTTCAGCCAGCCTATGATCAGGAGGGTGCCAGCAGGCAATCTGCTCCTTTCTGCTGCCATTTTGGTGTCAGGTTGTATGCCGACCAAAGTCCTCTGAATGCTCGGCATGATGGGAGTGGCCACCATTCACCGCAGCACAGTCTTCTGTCACCAGCAAAACCACCTTGAGCCAGCAGTCCTCAAGACATGGGAAGTCGAGCAGTGGCACCCGTCGAAACTCTCCAGGAAATGGGTGGAGATCTGGTCTTGGCAACAGATGGAAGGAGTGAGTCCCGCCCCCTCCTCTCTCTCTCAACATAGTGTGTAGTCTTGCGTTAAGTGATACTACTTTTGTCTGAATAAGCCTACTTGTCACATTTCTTTTGGCTGTGTTGTCTAACTGTATGTCTATTTTGCGTTCATACAGCCAAATTCCCTTCTGCTAGCTGAAAGAACCGAGTATTTTTTCAACGGGCCGTGTGTGTATGTGTGTGTGTGTGTGTGCGTGTGTGTGTGTGTGTGTGTGTATATACAGTGCCTTGCGAAAGTATTCGGCCCCCTTGAACTTTGCGACCTTTTGCCACATTTCAGGCTTCAAACATAAAGATATAAAACTGTATTTTTTTGTGAAGAATCAACAACAAGTGGGACACAATCATGAAGTGGAACGACATTTATTGGATATTTCAAACTTTTTTAACAAATCAAAAACTGAAAAATTGGGCGTGCAAAATTATTCAGCCCCCTTAAGTTAATACTTTGTGGCGCCACCTTTTGCTGCGATTACAGCTGTAAGTCGCTTGGGGTATGTCTCTATCAGTTTTGCACATCGAGAGACTGACATTTTTTCCCATTCCTCCTTGCAAAACAGCTCGAGCTCAGTGAGGTTGGATGGAGAGTATTTGTGAACAGTAGTTTTCAGTTCTTTCCACAGATTCTCGATTGGATTCAGGTCTGGACTTTGACTTGGCCATTCTAACACCTGGATATGTTTATTTTTGAACCATTCCATTGTAGATTTTGCTTTATGTTTTGGATCATTGTCTTGTTGGAAGACAAATCTCCGTCCCAGTCTCAGGTCTTTTGCAGACTCCATCAGGTTTTCTTCCAGATTGGTCATGTATTTGGCTCCATCCATCTTCCCATCAATTTTAACCATCTTCCCTGTCCCTGCTGAAGAAAAGCAGGCCCAAACCATGATGCTGCCACCACCATGTTTGACAGTGGGGATGGTGTGTTCAGCTGTGTTGCTTTTACGCCAAACATAACGTTTTGCATTGTTGCCAAAAAAGTTCAATTTTGGTTTCATCTGACCAGAGCACTTTCTTCCACATGTTTGGCGTGTCTCATGTTTGGTGTGTCTCCCAGGTGGCTTGTGGCAAACTTTAAACAACACTTTTTTATGGATATCTTTAAGAAATGGCTTTCTTCTTGCCACTCTTCCATAAAGGCCAGATTTGTGCAATATACGACTGATTGTTGTCCTATGGACAGAGTCTCCCACCTCAGCTGTAGATCTCTGCAGTTCATCCAGAGTGATCATGGGCCTCTTGGCTGCATCTCTGATCAGTCTTCTCCTTGTATGAGCTGAAAGTTTAGAGGGACGGCCAGGTCTTGGTAGATTTGCAGTGGTCTGATACTCCTTCCATTTCAATATTATCGCTTGCACAGTGCTCCTTGGGATGTTTAAAGCTTGGGAAATCTTTTTGTATGCAAATCCGGCTTTAAACTTCTTCACAACAGTATCTCGGACCTGCCTGGTGTGTTCCTTGTTCTTCATGATGCTCTCTGCGCTTTTAACGGACCTCTGAGACTATCACAGTGCAGGTGCATTTATACGGAGACTTGATTACACACAGGTGGATTGTATTTATCATCATTAGTAATTTAGGTCAACATTGGATCATTCAGAGATCCTCACTGAACTTCTGGAGAGAGTTTGCTGCACTGAAAGTAAAGGGGCTGAATAATTTTGCACGCCCAATTTTTCAGTTTTTGATTTGTTAAAGAAGTTTGAAATATCCAATAAATGTCGTTCCACTTCATGATTGTGTCCCACTTGTTGTTGATTCTTCACAAAAAAATACAGTTTTATATCTTTATGTTTGAAGCCTGAAATGTGGCAAAAGGTCACAAAGTTGAAGGGGGCCGAATACTTTCGCAAGGCACTGTATATATACTGAAGAAATTAGAGAAAGTCAACAACAAAAATCTAACTGTAACCAGTGTCCTGTAACCAGTGTCCAGTGACCTGGTTCAGGTCGTCAGTCAAACTACCAGGGTAGTTACAAATAGCACAGGAAATAAAAAATAAACATGTATTGATCACATCTTCACTAATGCTGCAGAAATGTAGCATCCAAATCCATAGGATGTAGTGATGACAATATAGTAGCCACATCTAGGAAAACCAAGATGCCAAAGGCTGGGCCTAACAGTGTATAAGAGGTCATACAATAGATTTTTGCAGTGATTCTTATGTTGATGTAAAGAATATTTGCTTGTCTGTGGCGTGTGTAGTGAGGAGCAACCAGATGCTGGACTTGACACATTTGTGAAATTGCTTATTCCAGTTACTAATAAGCGTGCACCCATTAAGAAAATGACTAAAAACGGTTAAATCCCCTTGGATTGATGAGGAACTTTAAAGTCATATTTTTTTATTTAACCTTTATTTAACTAGGCAAGTCAGTTAAGAACAAATTCTTATTTTCAATGACGGCCTAGGAACAGTGGGTTAACTGCCTGTTCAGGGGCAGAACGACAGATTTGTACCTTGTCAGCTTGGTGATTTGAACTTGCAACCTTACTAGTCCAACACTCTAACCACTAGGCTACCCTGCCGCCCCTATGGTTGAGAGGGATGAGGCAAAGGGTATGGCAAATAAGTCTGGCAGCACTACCGATTGTCAAACATACTGCAAATTGAATTATTTATTTTATTTATTTATTTTATTAAGCCAGTTAAGAACAAATTCTTATTTACAATGATGGCTACCAAAAGGCCTCCGGCGGGGATTCAAAAAATAAATTTAGGACAAAACACACATCACGACAAGAGAGACAACACTACATAGAGACCTAAGACAACAACATAGCAGGGCAGCAACACATGACAGCACAGCATGGTTAGCAACACAACATAACATGGTAGAAACACAACATGGTAACAGCACAAAAGGCCAAGAAGGTAGAGACAACAATACATCACACAAAGCAGCCACAACTGTCAGTAAGTGTCACGATCGTCGTATGAAGCGGACCAAAACGCAGCGTGGTTATAGTTCATGGTTCTTCAATAAGAGACACTTAACATGAACTAACTACAAAACAATAAACGAAGAACGACCGTGAAGCTATAATGAGAACTGTGCTGACACAAGCAACTAACATAGACATAGACAATCACCCACAAACAAACAGTGAAACCCAGGCTACCTAAGTATGATTCTCAATCAGAGACAACTAATGACACCTGCCTCTGATTGAGAACCATACTAGAAATCCCAAAATCATAGAAAAACAAACAGACTGCCCACCCCAACTCACGCCCTGACCATACTAAATAATGACAAAACAAAGGAAATAAAGGTCAGAACGTGACAGTAAGAATGTCCACGATTGAGTCTTTGAATGAATAGATTGAGATAAAACTGTCCAGTTTGAGTGTTTGTTGCAACTCATTCCAGTCGCTAGCTGCAGCGAACTGAAAAGAGGAGCGACCCAGGGATGGGTGCGCTTTGGGGACCTTTAACACAATGTGACTGGCAGAATGGGTGTTGTGTGTGGAGGATGAGGGCTGCAGTAGGTATCTCAGATCGGGGGGAGTGAGGCCTAAGAGAGTTTTATAAATAAGCATCAACCAGTGGGTCTTGCGACAGATATACAAAGATGACCAGTTTACAGAGTTCAGGGATGTGTCCTATAAGAAGCATTGGTGGCAAATCTGATGGCCAAATGGTAAAGAACATCTAGCCGCTTGAGAGCACCCTTACGTGCCGATCTATAAATTATGTCTCCGTAATCTAGCATGGGTAGGATGGTCCTCTGAATCAGGGTTAGTTTGGCAGCTGGGGTGAAAGAGGGGCGATTATGATAAAGGAAACCAAGTCTAGATTTAACCTTAGCCTGCAGCTTTGATATGTGCTGAGAGGAGGACAGTGCACCGTCTAGCCATACTCCCAAGTGCTTGTATGAGGCGACTACCTCAAGCTCTAAACCCTCAGAGGTAGTAATAACACCTGTGGGAAGAGGGGCATAACATGAAAAATAAACTTTACTATGAAACAAAGACAAATTATATAAAGAATGATATTTAAGGTGCTCCAAAGCTTTTTACTAACATTTTGGGAAACAAGGTCAACTGGGCTCCATCATTCATTGAATCAGATGGCTCATTCATCACAAAACTCACTGATATTGCCAATTACTTTAATTACTTTTTCATTGGCAAGATTAGCAAACTTAGGCATGGCATGCCAGAAACAAATGCAGACACTACACATCCAAGTATATCTGACCAAATGATGAAAGACAAGCATTATACATTTGAATTCCGTAAAGTAAGTGTGGAAAAGGTGAACAAATTATTGTTGTCTATCAACAATGACAAGCCACTTGGGTCTTGACAATCTGGATGGAAAATTACTGCGGATAATAGCGGACGATAATGCCACTCCTATTTTCCATATCTTCAATTTAAGCCTACTAGAAAGTGTGTGCCCTCAGGCCTGGGGAGAAGCTAAAGTCATTCCCCTTTACTGGCTCAAATAGCCGACCAATCAGCCAATTACCAACCCTTAGTAAACTTCTGAAAAAAATGGTGTTTGACCAGATACAATGCTATTTTACCACTTACACAAATGACTGATGATTGGCGGAGAGAAATTTATGATAAAAAGATTGTGGGGGCTGTTATGTTAGACTTCAATGCGGCTTTTGACATTATCGATCATAGTCTGCTGCTGGAAAAACGTATGTGTTATGGCTTTACACCCCCTGCTATATTGTGGATAAAGAGTTACTTGTCTAACAGAACACAGAGGATGTTCTTCAATGGAAGCCGCTCCAACATAATCCAGGTAGAATCAGGAATTCCCCAGGGCAGCTGTTTAGGCCCCTTACATTTTTTAGTTTTTACCAACAACATGCCACTGGCTTTAAGAAAAGCCAGAGTGTCTATGTATGCAGATGACTCAACACTGTACACGTCAGCTACTACACCAACTGAAATGACTGCAACACTTGACAAAGAATGGGTGGCAAGGAATATTTCCAAAACCAAAAGCATTGTTTTTGGGACAAATCAGTCACTAAATCCTAAACCTCAACTAAATCTTGTGGAAATTGAGCAAGTTGAGGTGACTAAACTGCATGGAGTAAACCTGGATTGTAAACTGTCAAGGTCAAAACATATTGATACAAGAGTAGCTAAGATGGGGAGATGTCTGTCCATTATAAAGCGCTGCTCTGCCTTAACAACACTATCAACAAGGCAGGTCCTGCAGGCTCTGGTTTTGTCACACCTAGACTACTGTTCAGTAGTGTGGTCAGGTGCCACAAAGAGGGACTTAGGAAAATTTCAATTGGCTCAGAATAGGGCAGTACGGCTGGCCCTTAAATGTACATGGAGAGATGACATGAATTATATGCATGTCAATCTCTCATGGCTCAAAGTGGAAGAGAGATTGACTTCATCACTACTTTTTTTTGTAAGAGGTGTTGACATGCTGAATGTACCGAGCTGTCTATTTAAACTCATACCCCACAAGACATGCCACCAGAGGTCTCTTCACAATCTCCAAGTCCAGAACAGACTATGGGAGGCGCACAATACTACATAGAGCCATACCTACATGCAACTCTATACCACATCAGGTAACTGATGCAAGCAGTAGAATCAGATTTTAAAACAGGCAAAAATACACATTATGGAACATGGGGAACCGTGAAGAGACACACACAAAAAGGTACACACACATACGCACACAAGCGCTAGCACACGCACTCTACACACACGTACATTGTAATATTGTTGTATGGTGGTATTATACATTTTGTATTGTAGATATGTAGTGGTGTATTAATGTTATATGATGTACGGTTTTGTCTTATATGTAAGTGCTTTAATGTGTTTGAATCCCAAATTTAAAAATGGGCATCCCTAATAAATACAAATACTGGAATAGCAAATGGAGGGTAGTTTCCTGCCAGTACATTTTTCACTCATGTTGGGTAGGCTTCTCAGCTGCTATTCCGCCCAAACTCTGTATGCCATAGGCTCTCCAACACTGTTCCTGCAGCTACCCAGTGCTTAATTTGGGAAACCAAGTGAAATCTGTTTGGGAACGTCGATAGTAATATGTTTTCACAACATATTTCATTAAAAAGGCTGACAGGCCCTCTTTCTGCTTGTTGGAGAAAGGAATGAAGGAAAGGGGAGGAGACAGAAACTCACAGTGGTGAGATATTCTGTAGCAAAAATGTAACTTGTCAGCCTATTAATTGTGCCCTATTACTAGGCTATTAAAGATACAAATACACTAATTGCAGGCTAAATCTGAATGCGTTTAATTTAGTCTAGACCAATTATGTACCAAAGATATCTTAAATCAGTATATATATATATATATATATATATATATATATTTATTAGGGCAAAAAAGTATTTAGTCAGCCACCAATTGTGCAAGTTCTCCCACTTAAAAAGATGAGAGAGGCCTGTAATTTTCATCATAGGTACACTTCAACTATGACAGACAAAAATAGATTTTTTTTTTTACGGAAAATCACATTGTAGGATTTTTAATGAATTTATTTGCAAATTATGGTGGAAAAAAAGTATTTGGTCAATAACAAAAGTTTATCTCAATACTTTGTTATATACCCTTTGTTGGCAATGACAAACGTCATTGCCAAGGTCAAACGTTTTCTGTAAGTCTTCACAAGGTTTTCACACACTGTTGCTGGTATTTTGGCCCATTCCTCCATGCAGATCTCCTCTAGAGCAGTGATGTTTTGGGGCTTTTGCTGGGCAACACGGACTTTCAACTCCCTCCAAAGATTTTCTATGGGGTTGAGATCTGGAGACTGGCTAGGCCACTCCAGGACCTTGAAATGCTTCTTACGAAGCCACTCCTTCGTTGCCCGGGCGGTGTGTTTGGGATCATTGTCATGCTGAAAGACCCAGCCACGTTTCATCTTCAATGCCCTTGCTGATGGAAGGAGGTTTTCACTCAAAATCTCACGATACATGGCCCCATTCATTCTTTCCTTTACACGGATCAGTCGTCCTGGTCCCTTTGCAGAAAAACAGCCCCAAAGCATGATGTTTCCACCCCCATGCTTCACAGTAGGTATGGTGTTCTTTGGATGCAACTCAGCATTCTTTGTCCTCCAAACACGACGAGTTGAGTTTACCAAAAAGTTATATTTTGGTTTCATCTGACCATATGACATTCTCCCAATCTTCTTCTGGATCATCCAAATGCTCTCTAGCAAACTTCAGACGGGCCTGGACATGTACTGGCTTAAGCAGGGGGACATGTCTGGCACTTCAGGATTTGAGTCCCTGGCGGTGTAGTGTGTTACTGATGGTAGGCTTTGTTACTTTGGTCCCAGCTCTCTGCAGGCCATTCACTAGGTCCCCCCGTTTGGTTCTGGGATTTTTGCTCACCGTTCTTGTGATCATTTTGACCCCACGGGGTGAGATCTGCGTGGAGCCCCAGATCGAGGGAGATTATCAGTGGTCTTGTATGTCTTCCATTTCCTAATAATTGCTCCCACAGTTGATTTCTTCAAACCAAGCTGCTTACCTATTGCAGATTCAGTCTTCCCAGTCTGGTGCAGGTCTACAATTTTGTTTCTGGTGTCCTTTGACAGCTCTTTGGTCTTGGCCATAGTGGAGTTTGGAGTGTGACTGTTTGAGGTTGTGGACAGGAGTCTTTTATACTGATAACAAGTTCAAACAGGTGCCATTAATACAGGTAACGAGTGGAGGACAGAGGAGCCTCTTAAAGAAGAAGTTACAGGTCTGTGAGAGCCAGAAATCTTGCTTGTTTGTAGGTGACCAAATACCTATTTTCCACCATAATTTGCAAATAAATTCATTAAAAATCCTACAATGTGATTTCCTGGATTTATTTTCTTCTCATTTTGTCTGTCATAGTTGAAGTGTACCTATGATGAAAATTACAGGCCTCTCATCTTTTTAAGTGGGAGAACTTGCACAATTGGTGGCTGACTAAATACTTTTTTGCCCCACTGTATAAATATATATATGTTTTAATGTTTTTCGGCCATGTGTAATATGAGGTAGGCTATGTATTGTATAATGGCACAATCATTATTTTAATTCAGTTATTCGAGGGGGGGGGGGGCTGGGCTCATATATAGGCCTAGGCTTTTGCATAAGCTCTAATATGCATGTTTTTAATTTGAATTAATCATTACCTTAGAAAGCGCTGTCCATTTCGTAGTGTTAGGCTTTGAAACAGCATCCACAATGACCATGTTTTCCACTCAGTTTGAACCTGTTGTTGAACTTCGTTTTTCAAATTGATCAATTACAATTAAGTGAGCTATAAAAGCATGATACTCTTCTGATAAGTGTTTGATGTGATTTTTGAACACATTTGCATTTAAAGTCAGAGTGGTTAGAGGGACAATAGAGTCCTGAGTACCAGGCCATTAGACACCTGATGATCGTTAGTAAGTTTGGTACTACTAATGCAT
Organism: Oncorhynchus mykiss; assembly: GCF_013265735.2. NCBI lineage: Eukaryota > Metazoa > Chordata > Actinopteri > Salmoniformes > Salmonidae > Oncorhynchus > Oncorhynchus mykiss. Next base: position 46,528,462 of record NC_048565.1, on the reverse strand, counting down.
GTCCAGAGTGCCTAACAGGAGCTTACCTTGACTCAAGGTCAGGTAGAATTTTACTGCGGTCATGACTGCCGGTGTGGCGGTAATAAGGTCACGGCAACAGCCCTCCTCATTGCGAGTCAAATTAGAAAGAAAGTCGACATTTCCTCGCGTCTATGCGGAGCAATGCTGGTAAAATGAGCTGATAAATTGTCCGAATATGTTGTACTAAAGAGGTTTCATTGGGCTGTAGGCTAGGATTTACCCGCTACCTATTTGAAAACAATAGCCCACTTGTGTTGATTTCGAGCAGGCATATCAGCCTTAGGCAGGCTACAACTGGAAAACCCGAGGAACTCCGATTTCAAGAGAGAAGCCATGTTATACGGAAAAGATCGAGACTAGCCAACATTTTCAGAAACTGCTCGGCTTTATTATCTACAACTCTCCTCATGCTAGCATAACAAAATGTTTCGTCCCGTAGGACATTTAAGGTGAGTCAAATGGAACACACAACAATAATTCCCAAGGGGCTACATAGCAAATATAAAACAAATACAACGATGTATTATGGATTTTCATGACAATTAATTTGGCATATGCTACGTAGCATTTGAACTGACACTTGCTACTCTTGCGTGTAAATTTCACGCCGTTGACGGACGTCTCTCCATGTGATTTCGGCTTTTAGCTTCTCACAGTCCTGTGCTAAAACGCTCCATCCGATTGAATTACTGTAGCAGTGGCAGATAGGTTCAATACACAAGCTTCAATAAAACAATCCAACAAAGTCCACCTTGTTGTTCTACTGAGACATCTGCTCAGGGTCTAAGACAAACAGACAGAGAGAGACGTTGTGATTTTATGGCTACTATTCAAAAAATAAAAGTTATCAGTGGACTAAGTGAAAAACACTGGTTAACGGAAGTCCAGACTTCGATAAAAGAGGACATCTGCCGTACGCCTTTGTTTTCTCTCTGCTGGTAAAGTGTTTTGTGTGGGTGTCACTGCCAGGCAGTGAGTCCCAGTGAGACAGCCAGAAGCACCTGCCTCCCCCTCTGACCACCCCGGGCCAACCCACCTCCATCCACAGCAACACTCATTACATCCTAATGATTCAGAAGTCAATAGGCAAGTTACTTACAATTGAACTGTGACCCAGAGGTCAAAGGAACATTGTTAAATAGCTTATAAACCCACCGCACCTCTGACCTCCGTTAAGTTGGTAACATGAAAAGGTGGCCTCCGCCACTCTAGATTATTTGGCAGGGCGGATAACTCACAAACCAATCCAATGAAATAAAATCATCCTCCATCTACTCTTCTGTATGAATCACAAGCTAATATCTGGTGAGAATAGAATAGAGGCATCACCAGCTGGGGGTTAGTGGTAGAGGTAGTGAGGACAGATGTCTATATATTCCCTTTCTTTAGTTTGAACCCCATCAATCAATACTCTGTGCACTGTAAAGGCCCTTCAGATGAAAGAGAGATAGATATAACGCAGTCTGTGGATAGATAGACACTCACATGTGGACATGGGGTGGTTGGAAGCGGCTCTCGTTGATGTTGTAGTGGGTAAAGGCCTGTGTGGGGTTGGAGCTGTACTCGTCCACAGTGATGGTCACCTTGCCCTGAGAGGGAGGGGTTCTGTGAGCCATGGCTCCACTGCTAGGGACATGGGCAGTTAGTTTACCAGGATCCAGGACCATCCTAGGAAGCAGGCATCATTCAGAATGGCCCCGCTCAGCTCACCAACTCAGACCCACCGGCCCTCTGGATAATCTGTACCACCGCAAACAGAAAGAGGAGGAAATCTTTATATACAATAATTGTGCCGTATCATCAATAAATGACAGCATTAACTGAGCCTTAATTCAAATAAACTAAATGACAGCACTAACTGAGTACTGTACAAAAAAACTCAGCAAGAAAACATTCAGAATACATAGTTACAATAATAACTCAACCACTAATATCAGAAAAGTACATGTCTTGTTAATTTCTGCTGCTAGATTTTATCTACAGTAGATAGGATAAAACAAATAAGCTCAGACATTAAAACCTAACAATGATGTAGTAGAAAATATTTTGACCAAATGTAATAGTGACTCAGTAAATTGATATGATGTAACCAAGTGAATTATGTAGTAGGCCTATTGGCTAGATGACATAAGTGAACTTTGACCAAAACCACCTAAAAACGGTCAAGACAATAAAAAGTGAAAACAAAAACATAACTAGGGGGCGGCAGGGTAGCCTAGTGGTTACTAGCGTTGGACTAGTAACTGGAAGGTTGCAAGTTCAAACCCCCAAGGTACAAATCTGTCATTCTGCCCCTGAACAGGCAGTTAACTCACTGTTCCTAGGCCGTCATTGAAAATAAGAATTCGTTCTTAACTGACTTAATAAAAAAATAAAAATAAAGAACTACCCAGACGAATTTAACATGAGAAAATTAACAGAGGTGCAGACAAGACTACATTTTCCACCACTCAACTTCAACAAGCTGATTGTCTTACAAACTAAATTGTAAGATGATCTTTTGCGAAAAATCGGATCCCTCTTTTGTTTCACACTGCAACATTTTGAAGAGGGAATTTAAAAAAAACTACGCACCATTTATACCAATCAGCCTAAAAAGAGAAATATGGAAAGAGACCAAATTGGACCTCTGACACCAGAGATTACACGATTGTGTTGTTCCTAATTTATTGTATCCTGCATTACAGAGAATAAAATACAAACATAAACCAAGTTATTGCATCTAAAAAATATATAGTACGAATAGCAACATCTATAGCCTCTGCAGAAACCTCTGTATCCATATGGCTCGTAAATGACAAGCCACCTCTAACCCACCGCTTTGTGCCTGCCTCGTTATTTTTTCCCCAACGATTTTCTTGCCAAACGGGTGGCGAGTTCCTTTCCTTCGGCCGATAACTGCTCCGGGTTAAACCGATCTGTTTTCAAAAACGCGGTCCCATAGGTAACGCAGAGAATTCACCTCTTGAGAGGTGGAGGTCGTGGCAAGCAGGGCAGAACCTTCGACCCTGAGAGACCCTCGGCTGGCTATTGAGGAAATGCGACAGACAGGCAACGAGCGAGTAAGGAGCCTCGATGTGAAAAGAGAAGGAGGGGGGGGAGCCCGAGAGTGCAGTGCAGTGCGAGAGGACTGCCACCGGGGTCAGAGAGCAGTACAGAAGCACAGGGAGACGCGGAGGGGACCGCACTGGGACCACTGTTTGTAGAATTTGAAATAGGATTTCAAGCAAACTATTATTATTCTTTTTTACTATTTATATTTTTGGATAGCCTACAATTGGGCTCACATAGCCATTGTTGCCTATTAAAACGTATTATACATACATTATACATATAAAGAACGACAAATACACCAAATTAAATACACGTTTGTACTGTTAAATGTAAGGTCCTAGCAGTGTATATTAAAACAATGACATACTACCTGGACTACTTGCATTGACCCCCCCCCCCCTTTTTTTCCAATGCTACTGCTAGTCAATGTTTATTATCTATGCATAGTCACTTTACAGTACATTCGGGAAGTATTCAGACCTTTCACCTTTTCCACATTTGTTAAGTTACAGCCTTATTGTAAAATGGATTCAATAAAATAAAACATCATCAATCTACACACAATTCCCCATAATGACAAAGCGAAAATCAAGTTTTTTTAGACATAAATACTGAAATACCTTATTTACATAAGCATTCAGATCCTTTGCTATGAGACTCGAAATTGAGCTCAGGTGCATCCTGTTTCCATTGATCATCCTTGAGATGTTTCTACAACTTCATTGGAGTCCACCTGTGGAGAATTAAATTGATTGCATATGATTTGGACCGGCACACACCTGTCTATATAAGGTCCCACAGTTGGTAATGCATGTCAGATCACAAATCAAGCCATGAGGTCGACGGTGTTCTCTGTAAAGCTCTGAGACAGGATTATGTCGAAGCACAGATCTGGGGAAGGACTACCAAAAAAGGTCTGCTACATTGAAGGTCCCCAAGAACACAGTGGCCACCATCGATCCTAAATGGAAGACGTTTGGATCCACCAAAACTCTAACCTAGAGCTGGCCGCCGGGCCAAACTGAGCATATGGGGGGAAATGGTCAGTGAGGTGACCAAGAACCCGATGGTCACTCTGACAGAGTTCCAGAGTTCCTCTGTTGAGATGGGAGAACCTTCCAGAAGGACAACCATCTCTGCAGCACCCCACCAATCAGGCCTTTATGGTAGAGTGGCCAGACGGAAGCCACTCCTCAGTAAAAGGCACATGACAGCCCGCTTGGAGTTTGCCAAAAGATTCTCAGATCATGACAAACAAGATTCTCTGGTCTGATGAAACCAAGATTTAACTCAGTTGCCTGCATGCCAAGCGTCACGTCTGGAGGAAACCTTGCACCATCCCTATGGTGAAGCATGGTGGTGGCAGCCTCATGCTGTGAGGATGTTTTCAGCAGCAGTGACTGGGAGTCAAGATTGGGGGAAAGATGAACGGAGCAAAGTATAAAGAGATCCTTGATGAAAACCTGCTCCAGAGTGCTCAGGACCTCAGACTGGGGCAAAGGTTCACCTTCCAACCGGACAATGACCCTAAGCACACAGCCAAGACAACGTGGGAGTGGCTTCAGGACAAGTCTCTGAATGTCCGTGAGTGGCCCAGCCAGAGCCCGGACTTGAACCTGATCAAACATCTCTGGAGAGACCTGAAAATACTGTGTAGCGACACTCCCCATCCAACCTGACAGAGCTTGAGAGGATCTGCAGAGAAGAATGGGAGAAACTCCACAAATACAGGTGTGCCAAGCTTGTAGAGTCATATCCAAGAACAAAGTACTGAGTAAAGGGTCTGAATACTTATGTAAATGTGATATTTCAGTTTTAAAAAATAAAATAAATTTAGCTTTAACATTATGGGGTATTGTGTGAAGATTGATGAGGAAAAAAATACAATTTGATCAATGTTATAATAAGGCTTAAATGTAACAAAATGTGGAAAGAGTGAAGGGTTCTGACTACTTTCCGAATGCACTATGCATGTACATATTACCTTGACTAACCTGTACCCCGCACATTGATTTGGCACCAGTACCCCCTTTATATATAGCCTCGTTATTTTATTTTAACTTTTAATGTTATTTTTTACTTTAGTTGATTTTTTTCCCTTTACTGCATTGTTTAAGGGCTTGTAAGTAAGCACTTCAAGGTAGATCTACACCAGTTGTATTCGGCGCATGTGACAAATAAAATTTGATTTGCACACTTGGAAATTATTAGAGATATTGGCATACTATTATGTCCCGCTACTGCATTTTGCTTTCCTAATGCGTGCAATCAGTACCAGCAAAGGTGTGAAGGAAAAAGTAACTACTCTTCATGTATTCTATAATAAAAAAAATTTAACAATTTTTTCACCTTTATTTAACGAGGTAGGCTAGTTGAGAACAAGTTCTCAGTTACAACTGCGACCTGGCCAAGATAAAGCCAAGCAGTGCGACACAAACAACAACACAGAGTTACACATGCAATAAAAAAACATACAGTCAGTAATACAATAGCAAAAGTCTATATACAGTGTGTGCAAATGAGGTAGGATAAGTGAGGTAAAGGCAATAAATAGGCCATAGTGGCGAAGTAATTAGAATATAGCAATTAAACACTGGAGTGATAGATGTGCAAGTAGAGATACTGGGGTGCAACGGAGAAAAATAAATAAATTTTAAAAAAGTATGGGGATGAGGTAGTCTGAGCTGCTCTGACAGCTTGTTCTTAAAGCTAGTGAGGGAGATATGAGTCTCCAGCTTCAGTGAATTATGCAGTTCGTTCCAATCATTGGCAGCAGAGAACTGGAAGTTAAGGCGGCTGAAGGAGGAATTGGCTTTGGGGGTGACCAGTGAAATATACCTGCTCGAGCGCATGCTACGGGCGGGTGCTGCTATGGTGACCAGTGAGCTGAGATAAGGCGGGGCTTTATCTAGCAAAGACTTATAAATGACCTGGAGCCAATGGGTTTGGCGATGAATATGAAGCGAGGGCCAGACAATGAGAGCATCCAGGTCGCAGTGGTGGGTAGTGTATGGGGCTTTGGTGACGAAACAAAAGGCACTGTGATAGACTGCATCCAATTTGCTGAGTAGAGTGTTGGATGCTATTTTGTAAATGACATCACCGATGTCAAAAATCGGTAGGATGGTCAGTTTTACGAGGGTATGTTTGGCAGCATGAGTGAAGGATGCTTTGTTGTGAAATAGAAAGCCGATTCTAGATTTAATTTCGGATTGGAGATGCTTAATGAGTCTGGAAGGAGAGTTTACAGTCGAACCAGACACCTACAGTGCCTTGCGAAAGTATTCGGCCCCCTTGAACTTTGCGACCTTTTGCCACATTTCAGGCTTCAAACATAAAGATATAAAACTGTATTTTTTTGTGAAGAATCAACAACAAGTGGGACACAATCATGAAGTGGAACGACATTTATTGGATATTTCAAACTTTTTTAACAAATCAAAAACTGAAAAATTGGGCGTGCAAAATTATTCAGCCCCCTTAAGTTAATACTTTGTAGCGCCACCTATTGCTGCGATTACAGCTGTAAGTCGCTTGGGGTATGTCTCTATCAGTTTTGCACATCGAGAGACTGAATTTTTTTCCCATTCCTCCTTGCCAAACAGCTCGAGCTCAGTGAGGTTGGATGGAGAGCATTTGTGAACATCAGTTTTCAGTTCTTTCCACAGATTCTCGATTGGATTCAGGTCTGGACTTTGACTTGGCCATTCTAACACCTGGATATGTTTATTTTTGAACCATTCCATTGTAGATTTTGCTTTATGTTTTGGATCATTGTCTTGTTGGAAGACAAATCTCCGTCCCAGTCTCAGATCTTTTGCAGACTCCATCAGGTTTTCTTCCAGAATGGTCCTGTATTTGGCTCCATCCATCTTCCCATCAATTTTAACCATCTTCCCTGTCCCTGCTGAAGAAAAGCAGGCCCAAACCATGATGCTGCCACCTCCATGTTTGACAGTGGGGATGGTGTGTTCAGCTGTGTTGATTTTACGCCAAACATAACGTTTTGCATTGTTGCCAAAAAGTTCCATTTTGGTTTCATCTGACCAGAGCACCTTCTTCCACATGTTTGGTGTGTCTCCCAGGTGGCTTGTGGCAAACTTTAAACAACACTTTTTATGGATATCTTTAAGAAATGGCTTTCTTCTTGCCACTCTTCCATAAAGGCCAGATTTGTGCAATATACGACTGATTGTTGTCCTATGGACAGAGTCTCCCACCTCAGCTGTAGATCTCTGCAGTTCTTCCATAGTGACCATGGGCCTCTTGGCTGCATCTCTGATCAGTCTTCTCCTTGTATGAGCTGAAAATTTAGAGGGACGGCCAGGTCTTGGTAGATTTGCAGTGGTCTGATACTCCTTCCATTTCAATATTATCGCTTGCACAGTGCTCCTTGGGATGTTTAAAGCTTGGGAAATCTTTTTGTATCCAAATCAGGCTTTAAACTTCTTCACAACAGTATCTCGGACCTGCCTGGTGTGTTCCTTGTTCTTCATGATGCTCTCTGCGCTTTTAACGGACCTATCACAGTGCAGGTGCATTTATACGGAGACTTGATTACACACAGGTGTATTGTATTTATCATCATTAGTCATTTAGGTCAACATTGGATCATTCAGAGATCCTCACTGAACTTCTGGAGAGAGTTTGCTGCACTGAAAGTAAAGGGGCTGAATAATTTTGCACGCCCAATTTTTCAGTTTTGATTTGTTAAAAAAGTTTGAAATATCCAATAAATGTCGTTCCACTTCATGATTGTGTCCCACTTGTTGTTGATTCTTCACAAAAAAATACAGTTTTATATCTTTATGTTTGAAGCCTGAAATTTGGCAAAAGGTCGCAAAGTTCAAGGGGGCCGAATACTTTCGCAAGGCACTGTAGGTATTTGTAGTTGTCCACATATTCTAAGTCAGAACCATCCAGAGTAGTGATGCTGGATGGGAGGGCAGGTGTGGGCAGCGATCATTTGAAGAGCATGTATTTAGTTTTACTTGCATTTAAGAGCAGTTGGAGGCCACGGAAGGAGAGTTGTATGGCCATGAAGCTCGTCTGGAGGTTAGTTAACACAGTGTCCAAAGAAGGGCCAGAAGTATACAGAATGGTGTCGTCTGCTTAGAGGTGGATCAGAGAATCACCAGCAGCAAGAGCGACATCATTGATGTATGCAGAGAAAAGAGTCGGCCCGAGGATTGAACCCTGTGGCACCACCATAGAGACTGCCAGAGGCCCGGACAACAGGCCCTCCGATTTCACACACTGAACTCTGTCTGAGAAGTAGTTGGTGAACCAGGCGAGGCAGTCATTTGAGAAACCAAGGCTGTTGAATCTTCCCGATAAGAATGTGGTGATTGACAGAGTCAAAAGCCTTGGCCAGGTTGATGAATACAGCTGCACATTATTGTCTCTTATCGATGGCGGTTATGATATCGTTTAGGACCTTGAGCGTGGCTGAGCTGCACCCATGACCAGCTCGGAAAAAAGATTGCATTGCGGAGAAGGTACGGTGGGATTCGAAATGGTCAGTGATCTGTTTGTTAACTTGGCTTTCGAAGACCTTAGAAAGGCAGGGTAGGATAGATATATGTCTGTAGCAGTTTGGGTCTAGAATGTATCCCCCTTGGAAGAGGGGGATGACTGTGGCACCTTTACAATCTTTGGGGATCCCAGACAATACGAAAGAGAGGTTGAACAGGCTATTAATAGGGGTTGCAACAATTTTGGCGGATAATTTTAGAAAGAGAGTGTCCAGATTGTCTAGCCGATTTTTAGTGGTCCAGATTTTGCAGCTCTTTCAGAACATCAGCTATCGGGATTGGGTGAAGGAGAAATGGAGGAGGCTTGGGCAAGCTGCTGTGGGGGGTGCAGGGCTGTTGACCGGGGTAGGGGTAGCCAGGTGGAAAGCATGGCCAGCCGTAGAAAAATGCTTATTGAAATTCTCAATTCTCACAGATTTACAGGTGGTGTCAGTGTTTCCTAGCCTCAGTGCAGTGGTCAGCGGGGAGGAGGTGCTCTTATTCTCCATGGACTTTACAGCGTGTCAGAACTTGTTGGAGTTTCTGCTACAGGATGCACATTTCTGTTTGAAAAAGCTAACCTTTGCTTTCCTAACTGCCTGTGCATATTGGTTCCTAACTTCCCTGAAAAGTTGCATATCGCGGGGGCTATTCGATGCTAATGCAGTACACCACAGGATGTTTTTGTGCTCGTCAAGGGCAGTCAGGTCTGAAGTGAACCAAGGGCTATATCTATTCCTGGTGCTACATTTTTTGAATGAGGCATGCTTATTTAAAATGGCGAGGAAAGTACTTTTAAAGAATAACCAGGCATCCTCTACTGACGGAATGAGGTCAATATCCTTCCAGGATTAGATTAGGCCTTAGAAAGGCCTGCTCACTGAAGTGTTTTAGGGAGCGTTTGACAGTGATGAGAGGTGGTCGTTTGACTGCAGACCCAATACAGACGTAGGCAATGAGGCAGTGATCGCTGAGATCCTGGTTGAAGACAGCAGAAGTGTATTTGGAGGGCAGGTTGCTTAGCATGATATCTATGAGGGTGCCTGTGTTTACGGATTTGGGGTTGTACCTGGTAGGTTCATTGATAATTTGTGTGAGATTGAGGGCATCAAGCTTTGATTGTAGGATGGCCGGGTGTTAAGCTTGTCCCAGTTTAAGGCCCCTAACAGCACGAACTCTGAAGATAGATGGGGAGCAATCAATTCACATATGGTGTACAGGGCACAGCTGGGGGCAGAAGGTGGTCTATAGCAAGCGGCAAAGGTGAGAAACTTTTTAAAAGTAGAAGCTCAAATTGTTTGGGCACATACCTGGATAGTAAGACAGAACTCTGCAGGCTATCTCTGCAGTAGATTGCAACTCCGCCCCCTTTGGCAGTTCTATCTTGTCGGAAAATGTTATAGTTAGGGATGGACATTTTTGGGTTTTTGGTGGTCTTCCTAAGCCAGGATTCAGACACGGCTAGGACATCCGGGTTGGCAGAGTGTGCTAAGGCAGTGAATAAAACAAACTTAGGGAGGAGGCTTCTAATGTTAACATGCATGAAACCAAGGCTTTTACGGTTACAGAAGTCAACAATTGAGAGTGCCTGGGGAATGGGAGTGGAGCTAGGCACTGCAGGGCCTGGATTAACCTCTACATCACCAGAGGAACAGAGGAGAAGTAGGATAAGGGTACGGCTAAATGCTATAAGAACTAGTCATCTAGTACGTTCGAAACAGAGAGTAAAAGGAGCAGGTTTATGGGCACGGTGGAATAGATTCAAGGCATAATGTACAGACAAAGGTATTGTAGGTTGTGAATACACTGGAGGTAAGCCTATGCACTGAGTGATGATGAGAGAGATATTGTCTCTGGAAACATAATTTAAACCAGGTGAGGTCACCGCATGTGTGGGAGGTGGAACTAAAGAGTTAACTAAGGCGTATTGAGCAGGGCTAGAGGCTCTACGGTGAAATAAGGCAATAATTATTAACCAAAACAGCAATGGACAAGGAATATTGACATTAGGGAGAGGCGTGCATAGCTGAGTGATCATAGGGGTCCAGTGAGTGGCTCGGCGGGCCAGAGACACGGCGATTCAGGCAGCTCGCAGGCCGGGGCTAGCAAGCTAGAAGAATGTATACATGAACAATAGGGGAAGTGCTGTGCAAGTGCTGTATGCAGAGTCTTGAGATCCCATGCAGTAACAATTGAGGTGGTCTGATCTCTCAGAGGAAGTGACAAGGTCTGAGTGCCGTTACCTCACCCTGTCCTTTAATGTATTGTACCTTCAGCAAATAAATGATTCTACTTTTCTACTAATGGATTGGTGGCCTGACCCCATGCAATTACCTCATGGTTATTCTACTCTCATTTAGTTGTAACTTATTGTTGGGGAAAAAAAGTTACCTTCCGTTACCTACAAGTTTGTACACTTGTTTAAGTTTTTCTGTAGTGTTGATTTACACCTCACTTCTTCATAGATCACAATATCTGGTCCATAGGGGGGTGTGTGTGTGTGTGTGACTGTGTGTTTGTGTGAGAATCATGCAGTGTGCGTAAGGATGGATATTTCTCAGCTCTCATATCAATGCCTCTCCTCCTTTGCTCCGTCTTTAACTGTTATCTTAGAGTGTGATGACAGGCTGAAGGGCTTCAGTGCCATGGCAACCAGACTGGTGAGTATTTCATGCCGTCTGTCATGTCAAATGCTGGTATGCCACCATCTATGCAGGGTTACATGGTTCAGTTGATGGCAGAAATGGGAAGTTATCTAGAAAATAATAAACACAAGCTGACAATAAAACAGGTTAGAAGAAAAGCCACTTATATCTGTGAGACCATGTTGCTTACAATTCAACTCCACCTTCTATTTCTTTTGAGCTATCTACAGTAGCGACAGTACAGTCCCCTGTGTGGGAACATATGCCCCTCAGTCGACCTCAAAAAAATAATAATGATGAAGTGAACAAATCCATAATGCTAGGTAAATAAATCAATAGGCTTGCTGCTCACAGAATGCAGCGGTTCTTTCAAGCAGCAGTGGTCTGGTGGGTCCGAGTGAATGCAGAAATACAGCACCCTGGGTTGAGCCCACCCTTTGGAACAGTATTGACTGATTCAGCAGCTGAGGTAATCAGTGGAAGGAGATACAAATATGACCCCCCCCCCCCCCCCCCCCCAACACACACACACACACACACACACACACACACACACACACACACACACACCAGAGGAAGCTGGTGGAAGGAGCTATAGGAGGACGGGCTCATTGTAATGGCTGGAATGGAATTAATGGAACGGAGTCAAACATGTGGTTTCCATATGTTTTGATACTGTTACATTTATTCCATTCCAGACTTTATAATGGGCCCATACTCCTATAGCTCCTCCCACCAGCCTCCTCTGACACACACACATACAAACACACGTATACACACACACAAAACCAATCAACTCCCCAATTCTCTGCCAGCCCCATATGTTCTCCTCCATTGGCCTCTCCACCTCAGTTGTGAAAATCATAAGGATCACATGAAAGGCCGTTTATCTACTGGTGTTTCTAGCTATGTGTCAATTTTCTAAAAACATTACGTTTGCTATTGACAAATGGTCCGACAGTCTAGTTTCTTTGCGGCAATTACTTCTACTTTGGGAATGATGTCACATCGTCAGCGAGGCAGCCCCGCTATTTCCTTGGCCTTTGACCCCTGAGTAGAAAATGTGTTTGTCAATTTTGACTTGTTCAATAATTAGAGGACAGTACAATACAGTGGCATCATATACAACCCCACATTCAGGGGAGGATGCAGGAAAAGACTAGCCAGAGTCACTCAGAGAAATAGCATTGTTGGGAGAAGACGAAACAATACACAAAATCAAACAACAATGACTCCAATGTCACGGGTCTCTCGAAACTTTGCCTGAGCAGAGTTTATACCATTTCAAACCCAAACGGTACGTTTTCTTACCTGATCAAGGAACCTCATCAATGTACTGTAATCCTACTAAGTAGTCTGTGTGCTCCCTCTCATGCTGTGATGATGTTGTTCACAATTTAGCATGGTGAAATGCAGGTGGAATTAGTATTCACCTTGTGGTACACTCCCTGTGTCGTTTTATGTGTGTTCAAAGCCATAGCCTTTCTAAGCGGATGCCACTTTAGATGTATTGATGAGAGCCAGGTTTCCCATGTCGGCTTTGTTTCCATCCAGGAAAATAAAGCCTCAGCGAATAGGCTTATGATTCCAAATAGACATGAAGGGATGCTGACACTTTTTTCCCCCCCATCCACCAAATCAGTGTCCATAAAACAGTATTCATTGTGTCCCATGACCTTTTTCTCTTACTTGTAACTGGTACGAACGACCTTTGTTCTGACCACCGCTGCAGTGTGCGCGTGTGAGTTTGCACGGGCACCTTGGTATCTTTAATCCCCCCCGTGTGTCCTCCTGGGGAAAACGACAGCCATCGTTTTGGTAGGTGTTTCCAGAAAGCTGTTTCTTTTGTTTGATACAGCTGATGTTGAGTGTGATACAGGAAGCTGATGTTGAGTGTGATACAGGAAGCTGATGTTGAGTGTGATACAGGAACGAGAGACTAAACCTGGGTGGCTAAATGAAGTATCGATCCAACCACAGTGGCTCCCTGGCCTTGCCATCACCTTGTCACCATGTCTCCCTTTCTGATTGTAAGGGGATTTAGTGTGTGTGTGGGGGGGTTGGGGACTTGAATAAATGATTACTTGGTGGTGTTGAAAAGGAGGCCGGGTAATATCGTCATTTAGAACACCACCTAATTTGGTCGCCTGTCATTCATTTGCCCCGTGTCTCTCTCAATCCCGATTCAATGCTTTTCGCCTTCCATTAATCATCAGCGTTGTCAGGGCAGGTTTATCAAAGGTATGAGGTTAGAAATGCGACACCTGGCCTCAATTTACCCATAGAAGGAAAGGAGAAACAGGTCTGCCGGGAGAGATTTGATAATGACTTGTCTTTGTGATGTATATGGCTGTCAGTCTAAGTGGAAGTGCAAGGTTCTGTCGTACACAGTGGAGTTGGCAGTTTGCTGTACAGCGTGAGCCTCCATGTACCGTTTGCGGTGAAGGTCACAGAGGATGGTCGATGGTTGAACAAAGGTGTGTGGATGCTGCATGCGTCAGTGTGAGTGAATGCTTAGTATTTCCAGATAGCCCACTCACTGGCATACTGTAAATACCCATGCTCCTTTCTGGAGAAATCATTAATACAATAGTTACTTAGGAAATAATAAACCCTTTCTTTGGTCCCAGCATGATTAGCTCAAATGAAAACATACCAAAGCATACCAGTATCAAAGGACTGAAGCTGCCTAGACATTAGTCATATTCCTGATTTAATTATACTCCTGTGATAAATCCAAAGCAAACTAAAGTTGAATGCATTTTTTGGAGGAAATAGTTAAACCCATGGAATATGTAGCCTATACAATGAAATGGTCAGAAAATGGGAACGGAGAACTGAGAAAGCGATTTTCCAAAAAGATGGATGAAGCTGAAAAGTAGTTACACATTTACAAAAGCGCTCTGGGGAGCAAACAGTGTAGCTCGCATTGGAAATGGACTGCTTCTGAGGCTCTAGTCTGGTGGAACCAGTGCAAGGAGCACAGCGGGTACATCCATTGTAGAAGACATCCAATCAAATATCCCCTGCACTTTATGAAATCCATTTCTCTGCGCCTCCTAGTTAAATCCTCATTATATGTCATCTCTCTCTGTCCCAACTCACACTCGGACGCTTTATAAACACTGAAGCATGTAAATATACAGCTCCGGGCGCACACTGCATGAATTAAACCCAAATCTCACTCGTGAATTTTAATGCCACGTTTTCTAATGTATATTTCCCGAGATGCATCTCGTATAGGTGCGGTGCTTTACCGAAGAGCGATGTGCATCTTCTGTATCACAGATGGAGGCGTGAGACTGTAAATTATCACTCGGGGCTGACAACTGTTAAAGCTATTACAATACTGCATTGGTAGAGCGTAGAATGAGCCCTGGCCTCTCCTGTGCTCTGTGACGGCTGAACCAGGGCCTTGTTGGAGGAATTATGATATTCAATTTTAGATCAGTAACACACGCTACTCTCAGGCATCGTAAAAACTAGGATAACAGGATGAGTTTCACGGTCCTTTCCCTTCAATTGCTGTCATTCAAAGTGGGCCTATGAATATGGATGGGGAGGCAGTAACGTGCTGAGAGATCCAAACGGACTCCAAATGCTCAGGAGTGAAGTGGGAAGTGTTGTTTGTTGTACAGGAATACTGGTGGGCCCAAAATAAATAGAGGAATTACTGTAACTAGTAATGAATGATGATTGACACACAACTCCCAAAAAGGTGAAACAATACTTCTTAATTGAGATCATATCTATTTTTATTTTTTTTACCCACAAGGCTATTGTAAGAAAGTACAGAGTGCAGGTGCAGACACTCTTTTGCTATTTGGAAACAATATCATGGTCATTTCTCCCTAACTAAGCAATTCAGACGAGAGAAGCTACATTCTAGAGACATCCTACATTTTATTGATCTCCAAACAACCAACATTTCTATTGCTCGTGCAATTTCTGTCCCAACAATGTGATACATTGTCACACGGACAGGTGGAAATCCAGCTGATTTCCATGGCCAGGACCTCAAAGCCAATAGCCCACAACAGAGGACCCAGAGGCAATAGAAAGAAAAGTTGTAAAAAAAAAAAGCCGAAACAAGCCAATGGGTCCAGCTCATTTAAAATCATTAAAAGTAATGGGAGTCAAGCCGCCAGAGTGGTAAAGTTTTAATGTCCTACCAACATGAAAAAATACTATAGTATACTATGATATAAATACTATAGTATTCACTGTAGTGTTTTTGCAGACCTTACTGTAGGTAACTGTAGAATACTGTAGCATTTACATTTCACTGTAGTATATGCTATAGTAATTACTGTAGTTTTTTGAAGACTGTAGTATACTACAGTATTATACACATAAAAAAAAAAAATTCTACAATATTATTCACATGTAAAAATAATAATAATACTACAGTTTCTGCAAAAACACTACAGTATTTAATTAGCATATACTCTACCAATGCCCCTCCCCATATACCAATTTGTGCCACTCATAAGTGAGACACCTACTGTATATGCCAAGTAAAGACCACATATTGTGTTCCCTGCAGGTTATAGACTGTAGTATTTCCTGTAGTGTTTTTATTTACATTACTGTAGTATTTACTATGGCGTTTCTGTTGAATTATTTTAGACATAGAAGTGGAGGCTTTCTCCTTGAGGAAACCTACTGGAGAAATACTAAAAGAGCAAATTGTTCATAAGCTGTAACAGTGGAGGCTGCTGAGGGGAGAATGGCTCAGAATAATGGCCGGAACAGAGGGATGTTATCAAACACATGGAAACCATTTGAAACCATTCCACTTATTCCGCTCCAGCCACTGCCATGAGCCCATCCCCTGCCACCAACATTCCGTGACCTGTAGGTAGGTAGGACTGGAGTCTGAATGGATATTTTCTAGAACCTGTAAGGAACACAATATATGGTCTATACTTGGCATATAGGTTTCTCACTTACGGGTGGCACAAATTGGTACATGGGGAAGGGGAATTGGCAGAGTATAGGCCAATTAAATACTGTAGAGTTTTCACAGACACTGAAGTACTTATTTTTTAAAAATGGAATAATACTGTAGTATTTACAACCATTTTGTGTGTAAATAATACTGTAGCATTTGCTATAGTATTCTACAGTATACAACACAATTCTATAGTAAGTACTACACATGATCAAGGGATACTGTAGTGTGTAGTATAGTATTCTACAGTATTTTGCATCATTTGTTAGTTTACTATAACTACCGTACTTACTAAGGTGCAAGGCAGACAGTCTCCTCAGGCCTCTCCTGGTTGGACCTATCCATTAACATTCAGCTTCATTAGAATTGGTCTCACTAAGAGTGGGGCTATGTAGGTGTAGTCCAGCGGTTCCCTTCCTTGACATCACACAGGTGTATTTTAGAAGAAGAGCATTTCCCCAGGCCAGAATCCAGGACATGGATGAAAGTCATCTCCGTGTTGTCACCGAGCCTGGTCCCAGATCTGTTTGTGGTGTCTTGGTAAATCCTATGGCCATTGTCAATAACCTTTTTAGGTTCTAGATAGCACCTTTTTTCCCCTACGAGTGTAGCTTGTCTTATTTCAGTGGTCTGTTGGGATTAGAGGTTCTTCCAGGGTATGCAACTGTTGTCTGGAATATGACTAGCAGAACTGACATTGATCTAAACCAAGGTCACCGTGCCTATTTTTTAAAACCTGGGTGCTCTGACTAAACCTGCTTTAACCGACTGTCTCCAAGCGATTACAGCACAAACCCCACTGGGCACAGACGGCAATTCAACGTCTATTCCACGTTGGGTCAACATCATTTCATTGAAATGACGTGGAAACAACGTTGATTCGACCGTTGTGTGCCCAATGGGAATGCAGTTGAGGTGCTCAGATCAGGAAGTCAGGAGTGACGATATCAACTGTGGGGTCAAGACCGTGCTAGTGGTAGGTGAGCTAGAGACGGATAGGGTACACAACTGGACTGAATGGTCATCATAACGTCCAACTGAAACGCCTTCTATTACATCATTACTGTATCAAGAGCTGAAAATAAAAGACCATGTGTCTGCAATATCATCAGATTAAGATCTCAAACGTAACTCTCATTGAACTACTTTCTAATAACTGCAAGCCATGAAAAGAACATTTAATCTTTGAGATTTAGAAGTAATTATATATAGAGAGAATCATAAAATCAGGAATTACTTTGGAGAACGCTCCCAATTATCTGGGAGACTGTATGTTAAATAATGGTCATGGCAGACGATTCATATAAGCCCAGAGTAAAGCTGGGGTAAACGGTCCACTTCTGTTCTCGCTCAACACTGTAAACCTCCAATTACCAGCCCTAAATCTCCACACCATTACCCACAACGCTGCCTGCAGCAGTTACAGCTCAGCTGTTGTTCTGCGCGAAATAAGAAGTTTACAGAGATGGACAGCAATAAAGAGTACTGGGGTAGTAAGGTAGCCAGCCTATTGTGTGCTTTGCTTTGGTTGGTATACTAATGGAAATCTGGTGCATTAGTGCCATCTGCTGTTCGTTTTAAGCATTGGCTGACAAATGTTTTGGAACATACATCAGGACAGGGATACTTTACAATCAAAAGCCACACCCATTTTTTTGCATAGTATGGAGGTGTATCAAATTGCCTTCCTTTATTAGATTACTTGGCTCTAGGGGGCGCTGTTGAGACACTAGTATCCAATTATACAGCAATCAACAGTCACGTCACCCGGTATTCTCTCGTATTTCTTGTGTTTTTCATATCTATGTTATTACTTTCATTACTGCACCGTTGGGAAAGCGCTTGCAAGAAAGCATTTCATGGTGTTGTTTTACAACTGCTGTACCCTGTTCATGTGACAAATCAACTTTGAAACTTGAAAGCAACTCGAGCTTACAGAAGGGCATGGAGCATTTACAGTAAACTCCTTCAGACAAATCTGAAGAGAAGACAAAGCATACACTATTCCTCTTTGGTTCTGAATAGTGTTTATTATGGTTCGATTTCAATAGTATCATCATCATCATCATACATATCATAACAAACCAAGGTCAATGATTCACACCCTAGTAAAACTGACTATCCTACCGATCCTCGACTTCGGCGATGTCATCGACAAAATAGCTTCCAATACTCTACTCAGAAAACTAGATGCAGTTTATCACAGTGCCATCCGTTTCATTACTAAAGCACCTTATACCACTCACCACTGCGACCTGTATGCTCTAGTCGGCTGGCCCTCGCTAAATATTCGTCGCCAGACCCACTGGCTCCAGGTCATCTACAAGTCCATGCTAGGTAAAGCTCTGCCTTATCTCAGTTCACTGGTCACGATGGCAACACTGACCCGTAGCACGCGCTCCAGCAGGTGTATCTCACCGATCATCCCTAAAGCCAACACCTCATTTGGCCGCCTTTCCTTCCAGTTCTCTGCTGCCTGTGACTGGAACGAATTGTAAACATTGCTGAAGTTGGAGACTTTTATCTCCCTCACCAACTTTAAACATCTGCTATCTGAGCAGCTAACCAATCGCTGCAGCTGTACATAGTCCATCGGTAAATAGCCCACCCAATTTACCTACCTCATCCCCATACTGTTTTTATTTATTTACTTTTCTGCTCTTTTGCACACCAGTATCTCTACCTGCACATGACCATCTGATCATTTATCACTCCAGTGTTAATCTGCTAAATTATAATTATTTGCCTACCTCCTCATGCCTTTTGCACACAATGTATATAGACTCTTTCTTTTTTTTCTACTGTGTTATTGACTTGTTTATTGTTTACTCCATGTGTAACTCTGTGTTGTTGTCTGTTCACACTGCTATGCTTTATCTTGGCCAGGTCACAGTTGCAAATGAGAACTTGTTCTCAACTAGCCTACCTGGTTAAATAAAGGTGAAATAAAATAAAATAAATAAAAACACACCCAGCACAGACTTTGCACACATCATATCAACTCAGCAAAAAAAAAGAAACGTCTCACTGTCAACTGCATTTATTTTCAGCAAACTGAAGATGTGTAAATATTTGTATGAACATAACAAGATTCAACAACTGTGACATAAACTGAACAAGTTCCACAGACATGTGACTAACAGAAATGGAATAACGTGTCCCTGATCAAAGGGGGTCAAAATCAAAAGTAACAGTCAGTATCTGGTGTGGCCACCAGCTGCATTAAGTAATGCAGTGCATCTCCTCCTCGTGGACTGCACCATATATGCCACTTCTTGCTGTGAGATGTTACCCCACTCTTCCACCAAGGCACCTGAAAGTTCCCAGGCATTTCTGGGCGGGGGGGATAGCCCTAGCCCTCGCCCTCCGATCCAACGAGACGTGCTCAAAGGGATTGAGATCCGGGCTCTTCGCTGGCCATGGCAGAACACTGACATAGCTCTATTGCAGGAAATCACGCACAGAACGAGCAGCATAGCTGTTGGCATTGTCATGCTCGAGGGTTATGTCAGGATGAGCCTGCAGGAAGGGTACCACATGAGGGAGGAGGATGTCTTCCCTGTAATGCACAGTGTTGAGATTTCCTGCAATGACAACAAGCTCTGTCCGATGATGCTGTGACACGCCGCCCCAGACCATGACGGACACTCCACCTCCAAATCAATCCAGAGTACAGGCCTCGGTGTGATGCTCATTCCTTCAACGATAAACGAGAATCCGACCATCACCTCTGGTGAGACAAAACCGCGACTCGTCAGTGAAGAGCACTTTTTGCCAGTCCTGTCTGGGCGAGCGACGGTGGGTTTGTGCCCATAGGCGACGTTGTTGCCGGTGATGTCTGGTGAGGACTTGCCTTACAACAGGCCTACAAGCCCTCAGTCCAGCCTCTCTCAGCCTATTGCGGACGGTCTGGGCACTGATGGAGGGATTGTGAGTTCCTCGTGTAACTCGGGCAGTTGTTGTTGCCATCCTGCGTTTCACAGTACGGACATTGCAATTTATTGCCCTGTCCACATCTGCAGTCCTTATACCTCCTTGCAGCATGCCTAAGGCACGTTCACCCTGGTCATCTTTCCTTTGGTGTTTTTCAGAGTCAGTAGAAAGGCCTCTTTAGTGTCCTAAGTTTTCATAACTGTGACCTTAATTGCCTACCGTCTGTAAAACGACGGGTTCCACAGGTGCATGTTCATTAATTGTTTATGGTTCATTGAACAAGCATGGTTAACAGTGTTTAAACCCTTTACAATGAAGATATGTTGAAGTTGTTTTGATTTTTACGAATTTATCTTTGAAAGACAGGGTCCTGACAGGGACGTTTCTTTTTTTTTGCTGAGTTTCTGACTCGCTTATACCACTGCTTCCCACTCGTGGTGAATATATAACATCACACGGTTCCTGGTAGCTACTGTCCCATTGGGAATTGCTTGAACGTAGCGACAGTCCAACAACAGTGGATAACACCAATCTTGATCAGGCATGGTACAGTTGTTTTGTAACAGTTCTATGCTTCTGCAGCCCAATGGAGAGAATGGCAGCCACGTGGAATCTAAAAAAGACAGTACACAAATATGAATCATCTATATAACCAGTAGTAGCATAATGCCCTGGTACAGTTATCCCATCTCCTCTTACTGTGGTAGTCAGGTGCTCCTTTGGTCCCCTGTCTGTTGTGGTATTACCAGAGTCTAGAGATCTCATCATTCAAGCGAAGGTAGCTCTCATCTCAATCTTGTCCCCACAATCTGGACAGAGAGAAAAGACAGCCCAAATGCTCATGTAAATAGATCTGTATAAATTAGCAATCCACAGGAATGTATTTTACTTTCTTTCTATTAACCGAAACAACAGAATAACCCCATACTCTCTGTGTGACAGTCAGTAGGAGGGGTCAGAATTTAGAGGTGAACCAGGGCCTGCTGACCTTCAGGGCTGATGAAGGGCTGTCCTGTTGACACACACAGCAGCATGTCCCTGTGGATGTCCACCCAGGAGCTCAGACGCCTGCCGTCTGCAGCGTATAGCCTGGGGGCGGACCTGGACAGGGCCAGCCTCACAGTACTGCAGCTCAGCAGCTGCGACATGTAGCAACACAGTCACCGAGGAGATATAGGGGGGCGCTGTTTGTCACGTGCTAGCTATGTTTTGTGAAAAATATGAATTCTGCGGCATGAAATTCACATGAGTCATTTAAGCAGACGCGCTTATCCAGAGAGACTTACAGGAGCAATCAGGGTTAAGTGCTTTTGCTCAAGGGTACATTGACAGGTTTTTCCCATAGTCAGCCCAGGGATTTAAACCAGTTATTGGCCCAACGTTCTTAACTGCTAGGCTACCTGGCGCCTCCGCTCTCTTTGTCACAAAATATAGCATGCTACAAACGGCGCCCCATAGACAATCTAGACTGGAGTATGATATATCCGACTCTCTATTTGGAGGAAGTACCTATTCGATGCTTTGCCCCTAGACATGGACAGATACATGCCTGTCTCCACTGTGGTACACCTGAATTATTTTGACATCAGGCTGATGGTACAGTTCCTGGGAGGTCTTCTGTGGAAGAGGCCTTTCTCTAGGAGGGCCTCCATCTCAGCAAGTCGAGTCTGTAAAGAAAAAAAGGGATTATCAACGCCACATGATTATAAGGTATCAAAACTATCTATCCTCGGAAGGATCAAAACCCTTATAAGGTCACTATCTAACCTCGGAAGGATCATATCCCTGCTACTACCATGCTCCTCAGTACCGTGCTTATATCAGAAGAGTGCTCTCAGAGTCTCTACCAGTGATAGAGTTTCACATTGGACATGTTAGTCATTTAGCAGATGCTCTTATCCAGAGCGACTTATAGTGAAGCGCATTCATTTTAAGGTAGCTGGGTGAGACAACCACATACACGTACATCCATACCTCAGTGTTGGCAGGACTCTGGGTGGGTACTAGGGAGGCTTGGCCCGGTCTGGAGAAGCGGGGGGCTGGGTGAACGCAGGGGTAGAGAGAGAACACTGTTAGGGGCCATTCTACACCCAAGATTGTACCCGTGCGTACAAGGAGGAACACTGCCTATACTAAAGGAGCTGCAATGTCATTGAATGAGCAAATCTAGTTTATTCCCCCATAGTACATGATGAGGACAAGGGATGGCTGGGTTCCACCATCCTCCTCTCGCCAGTTTACCTTCGGTTTCGCCACATGGATTCGCAATGGTTAGGTCAGGGATGGTAGATCAGGCTAGCCACACGACACTAGGTTTTCAAATGTCACAGAATTTAAATACGTTCACTGGGATGCATTATCGCCCCATATTTCATGAAGCCACAGCAGCCATGACGGATGGAAAGCAGAGCAAAGCTTTCAGGTGCCTCATCTTGTGTCTCTTGATCCCCAGGTCAGTCAGTACTCTCTCTCTCCTTCCGGAGCCACAAAGCCCTCTGCAGCTTCTCTCTTCTCCTGACAACTCAGGCAACATAACGCACACGCCGGGATTATGTGTATAAAAATGTGCAGTGCTTTACGAACCCCCTAATTGTTGCCTAGAGTTCGTACAAGGCTTAAGCAAAGAGAACATTATCTACAAAATCATCATCCAGGCAGCAAAACACACGTCTCATTAGCATCTCGCCATTACAGGCCATGCGTGAAATGTGTTATTAAATGAAGAAGCGTCTCGTCTGGGTTGCCCCCCCCCAGGGCAATGCTGCCAAGATTCACCCACAGGCAAGAAAATAACTGAACAAGAATAAACAGGATGGACTAGTGTGCTGTAGGAGTAAGAGAAAGGAGCAAAGAAATAAATGACTGTACATTTATTTACATCCAATTTCATAATATCAAAATTCCCTTGTGTGTGTGTGTGTGTGTGTGTGTGTGTGTGTGTGTGTGTGTGTGTGTGTGCATCTCACCATTTTAAGGGAGGTAGGGCTCTCCACAGGACACCCAGACATGGATGGGGGACCTCAGTATTAGCGTCAGCAGACCGTCATCTACAGAGCTCATGTCCTCAGCACTCACCTGGAACACTGTCTCTGAACCTGAGGTTAGAGGAGAGGTCAGTGTCAAAAGTCAGCAGACTGGTTATCAGAATGGCAATCTAACCTCTGTGTGTCTGTGTCATCCTGCATACAGTCATTGAGGGCCCAGGCTTTGAGCTGATGCAGGGTGAGTACCTAAGCTCTGGTTAGCTGGAGCAGGCGGGTGCACTCTGACAACTACAGATACACAGAAACTCATACATTCAATTCATACCGTCCACCTAGAAAACAACAAAGTCATACACTGTCTACTTGCCTGTTTCAGTGGCCCCTGTGGAGCCTCACCATAGGCATTGTTGCCACCGTGATCAGCTGGCCCTCCTCTAGGCCCCCCTGCCCATTCCTGTGGGCCAGGAGCTTCACGCTCGGCTTGGTCTGGGCTGCGCTGCACACCTCTGGGGACGGCGTCTGCTTCTGCAGCACCGCAGCCTCCGTCCTCAGTGACTCCCAGACACTCGTCTAGACGCTGCAAAGTGACGTCTGCCGCAGACTCACTGAGCTCCGTCTGCAGGAGGACACAGCTGGAGTCTTAGTCCCTCACAGACAGATATGCAGACATACAGACACAGACAGACACCCATACACATACACACAATCTCCTGGGGGTTCATAAGGAGAACATGTTTACTTCAGTGCAGCCATCTGCACCGCCTTGGATAATGAACTTCACACCCACTTGATTTAAGGGAATGCTGTAGGGGGATATTGGATGTTCCACTAGCCAGCCTGGCCTCAAAGACTAGATGTAACACAGTAAATGTGTGATAATAAAATTAGTATGACATGTTACGTTGGGTATGGTTACATAAGAGAGAAGGTTACATATGCCAAAAACTTGGTTGGGGAGGATGGGTGGGTGTGTAACGCGAACATCTAGCAACCCATTTGAGCTAACTATCCAACTTTGCAACTACTTAGCATGTTAGACAACCCTTCCCCTAACCCTGGCTAAAGTTAGCCACCGCTAATTGAAATCCGTAACATATCATGTGAATTGTAATTCGTAACATATCATACGAAACGGATGATGGATGTCCACAAAGGAACACATACCGTACGAAACGTACCATAATCATACTAAATGGAGGGAGATTTTACATTGACTATGTTACGTCTACCCCCAAGTCCAGGTTGCACTACCTGGTGGACCTTCAGGATCCTGAAGTGTCCAGTCGGGCTGAGCTGGTGGTTGTGACTGGCCATGCAGCAGAGGGAGGAGGATCCTGGAGGAGGCTTCTGGAGAACTCCTCTCCCTCTCAGCCCAGTGGAACAGCTAGGACACACCTTCACTCTGTCTCCCACTCACACCTGACCTGGCGAAGGAAAAACCCTGCCCCCCACATAGCACAGTAGGAGATACTGTGGAGTACAGAGGAGGCTGGTGGTAGGATATATACAGTGGGGCAAAAAAGTATTTAGTCAGCCACCAATTGTGCAAGTTCTCCCACTTAAAAAGATGAGAGAGGCCTGTAATTTTCATTATAGGTACACTTCAACTATGACAGACAAAAAATCCAGAAAATCACATTGTAGAATTTTTAATGAATTTATTAGCAAATTATGGTGGAAAATAAGTATTTGGTCACCTACAAACATTTGGTCGCCTCTTTAAGAGGCTCCTCTGTCCTCCACTCGTTACCTGTATTAATGGCACCTGTTTGAACTTGTTATCAATATAAAAGACACCTGTCCACAACCTGATGAAAATTACAGGCCTTTTTAAGTGGGAGAACTTGCACAATTGGTGGCTGACTAAATACTTTGGAATAAATGGAATGGTACCAAACACATGGAAACAACGTATCTGACTCCATTCCATAATTATATTCCAGCCATTACACTGAGTCCCTCCTATAACTAGCCTCCTCTGGTATAGTGCATACAGAATTATTCAGAGAGTATGCAATACTGTACAGACAACATTATTCCCAAATAACCATCTAAGCAAAGAAGAATGTACAGTTGGTATCCAAAATGTACCACTCCTTTCGAACCTTCCTATAATCCTCACAACCAGCGCATAGAACCACAGAATACACTAAGAATGTACAGCAGAACAGAATGGGTATGGATACCCAACACTGTGTCAAGTACAGTGTGCTACAGTAGTTGTTCTGGACTGGTTCTGGTATACCTGCTGGTGCAGTGGTTCTGGGGACACACAGGCGGTACACACACGGAGGCCTGATTGGCTGCAGTCACTTCCTGGTCCAGCGATGAGGTGTAGAATGCACTCAGAACCGTAAGATCTGGAAACCAGCCCCACTTCTGGTTGGCTACTCCACAACTATAGGGCTTATATTTCTGAACAGGCAGTATATGAAAGAGATCAAACCATGATACTTTCAGTATGTACTTGTTGTTGTACTTGTTCGTTGTTGTTGTTGTTGTTTGCTTGTCAGTGAGTCTTACCTGTAGGACTACAGAGCAGCCTGTGAGGAGACGGGGTTCAGAGCAGGAGTCTCCTGGGGGGGATTGTAGTCATGGAAACAGACAATACCAGCTCAGGGTTGGCCAACAGATGAAGAGTCCTGTGTGAAGAGACAAACAATAATCAAAACAGTCTCTTTATAACAACTACTTTCATAAACGTTTCCCTATGGCTTCCGAGAACACGAAAAGACCTTTGACCCTGTCATTTTTGTCCGTGCCTGGATCTCATAGGCACAGTACAGTGCCCTAGACAGGGCCAGAGGGGGTCAACTAATATATCAGTGTGACGTGGGAGGATAGACAGACAGGGTCACGCTCTGACATTAGTATCAATTCACATGGGGCCCATTCTCCTACCTCTCTCCCTCATTCAGCGTCCAACGTTGGTTTGAGTAAGAGGGGTTGCTGCGCACCAACTGTTTTTACCCCACCTTCCCCCACTGCCCCATGGCCAGCGACCCAAACAGCCAGACAGGGGTTTCTGCAGCTCACTATCTGGCCCTTACTGAACTCGAACTGCTGTCTGTGGGCCTGTGTGATGCTCCTACTGCGCTGCTGCAACCTATTGAGAGAAAAAACAGAGAAAGAGAGAGAGAAAGCAGAAAGAATTGACGCACAATGCCATGAAAATCCAGAACAATGGAGCACTGGTGCTAGTGAAACAGAGTACCCTGTGCAACCCCACGGAAACGATGGCTGTATGTTTGTTTTAAAGCAGCTTAGCCTTGTTCTTAGCAGGTTGGTCAACATCACTGCAGCCATTTTCCACAACATTTCTCCCTCGTGGTTCCCTTGCCACGTGTATTTGAAAGTAGGGTACGTCTCTATTTTCTGGTGAGCTCTTGAGTGTGAGTCCCTTCCGAAACAGAAAAGCACACACGATGTCAAGACGCAAATAACATTGAAAGAGGGACTTCTTTTCATGAAGCTGAACACATGTACAAGACAATAACGGGACATAATGACACAATGACATATTATGCAGTTTTAGTATGCAGGATCAGAGAGTGGACCTGATTGGCCTTGTTAGTTTGTTACTGACAGACTCACATGAGACTGTTGAGGTGATCATGTTCAGCACTATCCTCCTGGGGCGTTGACTCTTTGGCTCTGCTCTTCATAGAAAACACCACAGGGGGCCAGCAGAGAGCCCTCCTGTATCTCACCTCTTACCTCCAGTACCATATCTGGGGAGACAGCAAGGCAACACAAGACTCTACTGCACACATCACACAAACGCAGAGAAAGAGGGTAGAATTGTTTTCATACCATTTCTTCAATATGTAGGCCTAAGGACATGCCACAGTTCAGAATGCATTGTCATTGATGGACGTATGCACGTTTTACGAGTGCTGATTGGTCTTCTGGGATGTACCAACCATGCTGGTGGCAGAGGGTGCAGTAGTGGCGGATCTGGGACATGTCCGGCTCCAGGTGGAGAAGGCGGCGCTGTTTGGACATTCTACCACGACTGAGATGAGGGTTAACCCACGGCTGCACACAGGACACATACACCTCAATGACACATAGAGGAAAGAATAGTTCAATTTCATTGTCCATAAAGTTGACTTGAGTGAACTTTTAATTCATAAGATAAAAGTTTTTAAAAAAGTTGATTCAAAAGTATGACTTCAATACCAGCTGGTCTAGAATCAGATCTAGGAGTAGTGTTCTCTCCCTGCCGTCTGTGAGGAAGAGCCTGAGAGCAGCGTGGGGCAGATGAAGAGACTGTGCACCTGAGAAGAAAGCATTACAGTAGACTGGCTGTACTGTTCTTCCCTTCCCAACCACGAGGGGAAATGAAAATACATATATTTTTTCGTCATGAATATATTTCAATTCAACTTGAGGTTTTACCTCTCAAGGAACTGCTGAAACCCAAGGCTGTGGATTTCTGCCGTGTTACTGTTTTCCCTCTCCCTGCTGGTGCCTCTTTCTGCTTTGAGTCTCTGTGCTGTGCGGGCGAGAGGCTTCCTACTGCACAGATGAATGGAGGGAAGCAGAATCATAATCAGTTCTATTCCCTGGCCTCGCACGGCTGCGAGGGGGATCGTAACGAGGAATTAACTTATGCAAATGATGCCCCAGATTCCAGGCCTGAGCCCGTAATGAAGGAGAGGCTGACACAGACTGAAAGGTCAAAGGTCAGGCAGGCTGCATGTGCTCATCTGTAAACGGGAACCCGGGGCAGCTTTATTTACTTTGCTCCAAAGACGGAGAACTGATTGAGTTAATTAGGAGGTACAAATTATATTCCTGGATCAGAAACTCCAATTTCAGGCTTGACTTTACCTTGAGTGAATGAACATTCATTGGTGGGTTGTGTGGGGGGTTGAAGGCTATGCATTCTTTTCCAAATGATTGGTGAACAGTAGAGAGTCCTCTTACTTCTGAATCAGGCCTAATGTGCTAATACATATATGATCTGAAGCTAAATGAATACATCTACATAAATCATCTCATTTGAGACTAAGGGATCTTTTTCAGGATGTGTAAAATACTGCAGTGAGAACATCAGGCTTAAACCAGAACCACTACCCCTACTAAATGTGCAGCTACTAAATGTGCAGCTATTGCTATCATTTACATGTACATTTTAGTAATTTATCAGACGCTCTTATCCAGAGTGACTTTACAGATGCTGCAGGCTTTTGACTGATTCTACTATACCACTCGTATACTACACAATATTTAAAACAGAACTGTAATTGACAATATTGTGTTGCCTATAGTGGATGTGGAATGAGATGTACCCACATTCTTCAGATGTAGTTGTCAGTGTCAGAGAGGAGGGATGTAGAAGAACTGAGAGGATATTGTCCTCACCAAGTGTTCAGTGTGAGGTTGGGTACTGTAACAGTTATGGCCTTGGCCTTTTCTACCCCCTGTCTGTTTCTCAGTACCCTCAATCTCAGTGGTGCAGGTCTGAAACAGTGCCATTTCCTGTTGGAGTCAGTCAGTGGTGGCGCACAGGGGACTAGGGCACCCTCCAGTGGCCAGTTTAGGTCCTGCAGGGGCATTCAAAAGTGTAAAGTAGCCTGGTAATTTCTCCCTCTAGTGTGTGTCTCAACACTGTCCGTACAAATGAATGAATGAGCAAACTACACTTCCAAGGCAAGTTAAGGTTGCACAAAAGCTGAAAAGCACAGGATATCTTTAATATCTTGCACACGCACACACACCTTATGATTATTCCATTATACGATTTCACGATAAAACAACCAGCTAAACATTTGTTAGTCTCTATTCATTGAGTGTAAAATGTGAACCTGTCAGTCAGTGGTTGTGCCCAGTGGACCGATTCGTTCCTAACAAGCCTGTCATGCTCCTGTCCGACTTGCCTCATCTGATCCTTCAGACAGACAGACAGAGGAGATATGCCATGGCATAACAACAACACAGATCCACTCTGACAGTCAGTCAGCATGTTGCTCCTCGCTCTAACAGACCCGGGGTTCTCTGAGAGAGATTTCTCAGCCAATACACACACGTATTATCTAGAGTGCGCTGTGTGTGTTGTGGACCATTGACAATGGCTGTCTGGGTTGCTTTGATATAGGCCTTCATTTTATTCTGGACCCCTCAGAGACTAGCACTCACTGGACTGAGTGTATGTACCCCGGACCAGTTCCAGGTGTACCATGGGTCTCGTACTGGCCCATACAAGAAGAGGGCTCACCTGGTTGAGCTCTCCACTGGGCAGAGAGGGCCACATGTAGGTCAGCCTGTTCCACTCTGGGTTCTCTACCTTGGACTGCTTCCATTGGCCCGCTCTTCTCAGCCCCTCCTGTTTGATGGCCCATCTGACAGAGAGGAACACACATAGGGATATTCACAGAACCTTATGTAAGAAATTGATTTTTAGAGTGGCAAAGAGCCACACATTGAGGCCACTGGTCACGAGACCAGTGAACAGATTGGGGTTTGGGCTAGACCCTGTGGTTGGAGTGGTGTAAGGTCGAGCTGGACCCTGGGGCTGGGGTGCTGGGAGACAGGGTAGATGGGACTGGGTGGCCAGCAGCATTCCATAGCCCATAGCAGCCTTAGGGAAGGGACCTCTAACCTCAGAGCCATCACTAGCTGCTCATTTCACTGACATTGACAGGCAGACCAAACACACCACCCCCCCACCTCGGGCATTGACACACAGGGCTGCGGTGGAGGGTCATGTCCAGATTTGACAGCTTCCCCCACTTCCTTTGAATGAGACCTGCATTCGTAAGCTCTGGTGTCTGATTATATACTGTTGCACAATACTATGGAGCCCTGAGACAACGTGATGTGCATTTGCTGGAACAAAGCAGCGCTGTTTCTCTCATTGTCCACTAGGTGGAGACCACACTCTGTGGAATATGTGGCACTTCTTTCCCCCAACAAAAGTTATTTTTTATCTGTCTCAAATATATGTCTATCTGTTCCTCGTCATCTGTGTATCTTTCCATGTGTCCTCTTTTGCGCTTTGCTTTTTTGTTTATCTGTAAACTTTGCCTCAGGGGGAAAAGTTCCTCATGGAAGTACTATTGTATTCCGAAGGCCATTGCCCCTGCAATGTTGAACTGGCTTGACACATTGTGGCATCTACCATATCATACTTCGACCATTGTCAATTCAGACAGCCTATCTATACCGAACAGGGAGGGACACTATGCCCCCAAAACGTCTCTGCTATCCTGTACAACAAAACACTGCAGCCAATTACATCAGGGTAAATCCATTTGAATTCAATCACTTTTTTTGACAGCACTCCTTTTGATTTGAATGAAACCTTCCATGCACATTTGCCCCTTGTAGAAGTGCTCAGAATGTTTTTACCAAAACATTCAGGAGATAAAGATGCTCAAGGTTGACCCATTTTTTGCCCTACCATACTATGAGACACCATGTCTTCATCACTGGAAAAGCGAAACGGTTGAGATTGATATCATTTAAAAGCTTTACAAACAGGGTTGTCAAACTCTTTTTTTTCCTTCTGGATTCCTTTTCATGGTTTCAATGAGAGTACATTTGAACTCTGTAAATAAAAATGATGTCATTTTTTTTAAACCTTCTAACCTCAATGGTCTAAAATGCAGAAACCCAATTTGACATAATCTCATGTTTTTGTGTTGTTCCCACCATTGGTTTAGACACAACATGCTCTTGAATGTAGGGTGGGTGTCATGTCTTGGCTGATAAATGTACTAAAATTTGAATACAGTTGACTTTCAAATGTTACCACAAAGATGGTTGGATGTCCACACATACCAGAGAATGTTGACTTGAATGGGAATATCTGTTGTTTTAAATTATGCGGTCAATCCTCTATAGAGAACCGATTGAAATCCTAGAAATATAGATGATAGAAAATACATGTCCATTTGAGTTGCAATTACATTTAAATATCATTGGTGTACCCGCTAAATTGCAGTGGTTTGAAGGGATAGGTCCAGTCTATGAATTATATTTCTATGATTGAAATGACTCCCACCCTGTATTCAGGTTCACATTTTTCAATCATTTACATTTGATCAAAGAAATAACAAAATAGTTTGACAACACTATTGGTAAGATTTGAAATGCTATCAAACTATACCGTTTTATATTTTACAGTGATGAAGACCTGGATGCCTCATGGTTGGGTGGGGTGTAAACTGAACACCTTCATCACCAGAATGTTTGGGCATCCTTGGTGAGTAGTGTGGTGTTATCACAAAATGGCATTGTACTCCTCAGGCCCTCATGTCTCTGTCTCTCTCTGCGTGTGTGTGTGTGTGTGTGTGTGTGTGTGTGTGTGTGTGTGTGTGTGTGTGTGTGTGTGTGTGTGTGAGAGAGAGTAGGAGGATGGGGTTCTGCACCCCATGACTCCGAGCTGTGAATTATTTAACATGGACATCCTTTCTCTAAATGTCTCCTGCCTGCTAAGAGAGTTGTGTTTCCTGTTTTCTGTCTGTCTGTCCTGTCACTGGTTTCCTGACTGTCACACTTAGGGAGAATATGGCTTATTCGGTGGACACAAAGACACATTATGGACATTACCTCGGCAGCACTGTGGAATAGCGCTGATCGACACATGGATACTGTCTGCTTTCTTATCTAATGGTCTTATCTTATCCAAATATGCATGTTCTGATACATTTGAAGAGATATTAACATATGTCCATCCCCGTATTAACATGTCCATCCCCGTATTAACATGTCCATCCCCGTGTTAACATGTCCATCCCCGTTTGAACATGTCCATCCCCGTGTTAACATGTCCATCCCCGTGTTAACATGTCCATCCCCGTATTAACATGTCCATCCCCGTATTAACATGTCCATCCCCGTGTTAACATGTCCATCCCCGTTTGAACATGTCCATCCCCGTGTTAACATGTCCATCCCCGTATTAACATGTCCATCCCCGTGTTAACATGTCCATCCCCGTATTAACATGTCCATCCCCGTGTTAACATGTCCATCCCCGTATTAACATGTCCATCCCCGTGTTAACATGTCCATCCCCGTATTAACATGTCCATCCCCGTATTAACATGTCCATCCCCGTATTAACATGTCCATCCCCGTGTTAACATGTCCATCCCCGTATTAACATGTCCATCCCCGTATTAACATGTCCATCCCCGTATTAACATGTCCATCCCCGTATTAACATGTCCATCCCCGTATTAACATGTCCATCCCCGTATTAACATGTCCATCCCCGTGTTAACATGTCCATCCCCGTGTTAACATGTCCATCCCCGTATTAACATGTCCATCCCCGTATTAACATGTCCATCCCCGTATTAACATGTCCATCCCCGTATTAACATGTCCATCCCCGTATTAACATGTCCATCCCCGTATTAACATGTCCATCCCCGTATTAACATGTCCATCCCCGTGTTAACATGTCCATCCCCGTATTAACATGTCCATCCCCGTGTTAACATGTCCATCCCCGTATTAACATGTCCATCCCCGTATTAACATGTCCATCCCCGTGTTAACATGTCCATCCCCGTATTAACATGTCCATCCCCGTGTTAACATGTCCATCCCCGTATTAACATGTCCATCCCCGTGTTAACATGTCCATCCCCGTATTAACATGTCCATCCCCGTATTAACATGTCCATCCCCGTATTAACATGTCCATCCCCGTATTAACATGTCCATCCCCGTGTTAACATGTCCATCCCCGTATTAACATGTCCATCCCCGTGTTAACATGTCCATCCCCGTATTAACATGTCCATCCCCGTATTAACATGTCCATCCCAGTGTTAACATGTCCATCCCCGTATTAACATGTCCATCCCCGTGTTAACATGTCCATCCCCGTATTAACATGTCCATCCCCGTATTAACATGTCCATCCCCGTGTTAACATGTCCATCCCCGTGTTAACATGTCCATCCCCGTATTAACATGTCCATCCCCGTATTAACATGTCCATCCCCGTGTTAACATGTCCATCCCCGTATTAACATGTCCATCCCCGTATTAACATGTCCATCCCCGTATTAACATGTCCATCCCCGTATTAACATGTCCATCCCCGTATTAACATGTCCATCCCCGTATTAACATGTCCATCCCCGTATTAACATGTCCATCCCCGTATTAACATGTCCATCCCCGTATTAACATGTCCATCCCCGTATTAACATGTCCATCCCCGTATTAACATGTCCATCCCCGTATTAACATGTCCATCCCCGTATTAACATGTCCATCCCCGTATTAACATGTCCATCCCCGTATTAACATGTCCATCCCCGTATTAACATGTCCATCCCCGTATTAACATGTCCATCCCCGTATTAACATGTCCATCCCCGTATTAACATGTCCATCCCCGTATTAACATGTCCATCCCCGTATTAACATGTCCATCCCCGTATTAACATGTCCATCCCCGTATTAACATGTCCATCCCCGTATTAACATGTCCATCCCCGTGTTAACATGTCCATCCCCGTATTAACATGTCCATCCCCGTATTAACATGTCCATCCCCGTATTAACATGTCCATCCCCGTATTAACATGTCCATCCCCGTATTAACATGTCCATCCCCGTGTTAACATGTCCATCCCCGTGTTAACATGTCCATCCCCGTGTTAACATGTCCATCCCCGTGTTAACATGTCCATCCCCGTATTAACATGTCCATCCCCGTATTAACATGTCCATCCCCGTATTAACATGTCCATCCCCGTATTAACATGTCCATCCCCGTGTTAACATGTCCATCCCCGTGTTAACATGTCCATCCCCGTGTTAACATGTCCATCCCCGTATTAACATGTCCATCCCTGTATTAACATGTCCATCCCCGTGTTAACGTTTCCATCCTTGTGTTAACATGTCCATCCCCGTATTAACATGTCCATCCCCGTATTAACATGTCCATCCCCGTGTTAACATGTCCATCCCCGTATTAACATGTCCATCCCCGTATTAACATGTCCATCCCCGTATTAACACATATCCATCCCCTTATTAACATGTCCATCCCCGTATTAACATGTCCATCCCCGTATTAACATGTCCATCCCCGTATTAACATGTCCATCCCCGTATTAACATGTCCATCCCCGTGTTAACATGTCCATCCCCGTATTAACATGTCCATCCCCGTATTAACATGTCCATCCCCGTATTAACATGTCCATCCCCGTATTAACATGTCCATCCCCGTGTTAACATGTCCATCCCCGTATTAACACATATCCATCCCCTTATTAACATGTCCATCCCCGTATTAACATGTCCATCCCCGTATTAACATGTCCATCCCCGTATTAACATGTCCATCCCCGTGTTAACGTTTCCATCCTTGTGTTAACATGTCCATCCCCGTATTAACACATATCCATCCCCTTATTAACATGTCCATCCCCGTATTAACATGTCCATCCCCGTGTTAACATGTCCATCCCCGTGTTAATATGTCCATCCCCGTGTTAACATGTCCATCCCCGTATTAACATGTCCATCCCTGTATTAACATGTCCATCCCCGTGTTAACATGTCCATCCCCGTATTAACATGTCCATCCCCGTGTTAACATGTCCATCCCCGTATTAACATGTCCATCCCCGTATTAACATGTCCATCCCCGTATTAACATGTCCATCCCCGTATTAACATGTCCATCCCCGTGTTAACATGTCCATCCCCGTATTAACATGTCCATCCCCGTATTAACATGTCCATCCCCGTATTAACATGTCCATCCCCGTGTTAACATGTCCATCCCCGTATTAACATGTCCATCCCCGTATTAACATGTCCATCCCCGTGTTAACATGTCCATCCCCGTATTAACATGTCCATCCCCGTATTAACATGTCCATCCCCGTGTTAACATGTCCATCCCCGTATTAACATGTCCATCCCCGTGTTAACATGTCCATCCCCGTATTAACATGTCCATCCCCGTATTAACATGTCCATCCCCGTATTAACATGTCCATCCCCGTATTAACATGTCCATCCCAGTGTTTGATTCCAGGACACACAGATACCGTTTCCCCTCTGTTAGACAGTAGCGCACTTAAAGCCACATATTGTAAACACTCCACAACATTCTAATAAGCAATTTGGATTTTCTATAAGGAAATCCACTGGCATGATTGTCTCCCTCCACCCTCCAATCTACTTGCACCTCCTCGCAGAGGATTTTCTCATCTCGAAAATAGCTTTCAAATTACAGGCCTCGCATTTGTTGTGTGTGTGACCAAAACAATTATGAAAGTCTAAAGAATTGGGTAATTAAAAGTTAATTCCTGCTCATCAGATCACTTCTTTTTTTTTTCGGCGGTGGGGGAGCTGTTCCGCTCTCTCTGCCGGGTGTTTACGTTCTCGTCGGCGTTCTGCAGGCCTAGCAGCCCATCAAGGCTGACATTTAGATGGGCCGGTGTTCAACACAAATGTAATGACAGGACTGCATCCGATGGGGACCCCTGCTGGGATGATTACCGCTGAACGCCGGCCCCTGGTTTCCCTCAATCAGACACGGAGAGGGGGGCGAAGGACACACACACACGCACACACACACACACACACACACACACACAGAGAATACTCGCCATTCACATTCCCAGCACCGTGATTAACATTTATGCAAAGGAGGGTTCTGATCTCAGCTCCTATCTCACCTGCATCATCAAAGGCAAACTGAAAAGACACCATAAAGAACCTTCCCTCCCTCCCTACATGCAGACACGCATAAACACACACACAGCATTATAGAAAGAGACGGCAACCCACATGAGGGTCTGCCAGCAAACTTTTCTCCAAGAGCATATCAAAACTATAAAAATAATTTACACTATCATATACTTCTATATGTAGTCTACTACAACAATATAAATGTCGAAAATATATGAGAGTATGTCTACAGTCAGAGAGAGAGAGAGAGAGAGAGAGAGAGAGAGAGAGAGAGAGAGAGAAGGGGATGGCAGTAGAATGTAGTGGGCAGGTTGCCCCCCTCCTCTCCTCTGGTGGCCCTCGGGTGTCCTGGTCACCTCGTCAGTGAACAGATGACTTTGCCACCCGCGCTCCCCCCATGTCTCTGGAAAGACACACCGGGACAGAGAATGGGCCCCAGGACAGACCCCCAACCTGAGGAGCGCAGCTGGCACCACTGGCCCTGCGTGACCTCCACAAGGTCAGGCTGAGCTGTCTTTCCTGTAGGCCCCAGTGACATCATCACAATGGCTGAGTGACACTGTGTGACCTTAGTACCATGTGACACTGGGCTCCTCTGACTACCCTACAGTCTGCTAACTGTAAACCCATTCGAGATGCACATTTGTAACAGTGAAATAGTGAATAAGGAAGTGGTAGGAGCCATCAAACAGTACACCTGCTGCTCTTGGGATCAGAATCATGTTAAGCAAGACACACACACATCCTGTCCTCCCTAACCCTGACTCCCTCGGCCACGACGGCAGGGTGCGTTCAGTCAGCTAGCCTCCTCGCTCCTCTCTCCAGTATGAAACCTGCCACCACCTCTGTGCTATGGATCATTATGGACATGGGCCCTAAAGGGGACTCACTCTCCTCACTCCACCCCTGTAGGCCCCCAACCTACCACACCAGAACCACCAACCTACCCCACCAGCCCCCCAACAGCCCCACGCTGGCCTAGCGGTCCCAGCCCAAATGCTATGTGACAGGGTGCTGGAGCCCATCACCTGGGGTCAGATGTACGGCTGGAGACCTTATGCTCTGCCGCTCACGACTGGACACACACGCCACAACTGGTCACACAACGCCACGCAGCAGACAAACTCCCAACAGATTGTTCCTGACA
This sequence comes from Oncorhynchus mykiss, assembly GCF_013265735.2. Lineage (NCBI taxonomy): Eukaryota > Metazoa > Chordata > Actinopteri > Salmoniformes > Salmonidae > Oncorhynchus > Oncorhynchus mykiss. The sequence goes on along the minus strand of NC_048565.1, from coordinate 46,491,524 downwards.
CTAGATATATGTCTGTGTCCCAACAGGGTAGTCAAAGGCAGATTTTTTTGTGTGTGTGTGTACAATGTCGAGCAAACATCCTGGATGACAAGTCCCTCTGTGGGTTGGCGCGTTGCAGGGTGACTAAACACTATCAGTCATGGTGGGGAGGGGACGGGGGACGGGGGACGGGGGGGGGGGGGGGGGACGGGGGGTCTGGAGGACAGAGGGATGGAGATGTCACGGACAGTAGAGCCCGTGGATGCTTAGGGGGCTGGGGTGAACAACCACTCGTTTTGGAGACAAATGCTTCAGTAAAACTACCGAAAATTGCAACAGATCTCAACTTATTGCATTTTTTGAGAAAGAGAGATATTACGAGAAAGAAAGAAAGAACGAGTCAGCATTGGGTCTGTCCTGGGGGAGAACATCTGTCCCCTCAGATGTCCGGACCAAAACCGCAATCAAAGTAAAAAATGACATTTAAGTAGAGCCATAAAATCTCATTGTTAAAAAAACTCTTGTTGTTATTATCTAATGGCGTGCGTCCACTGCATGCTGTGATAGTACTTTTCACCATAGACTTTGGTGTGAGGATGAATGACCACAAGCAAAATGTTAAGCAGCTCCCCGTACTTGGAGAGGTACGTTCATTAACGTGGCTGAGTGTAGCTAAGTGTTGTGACCTAGACAAGGGGTAGATGTAAAAGCCCTGCCTGGGGGTGTTTACCGTGTGGATGGAGGTAGCTTAATGGACGCCACTGTGTTGCTAAAGTGACAGAGAGGTCACAGCAAACACAGACTCCTGTTGTTTGCCTAATGCTAAAACCCAACGGTGGAGGGCTTCATCCAACACTAATGTGGTACTGCTGCTGGCAACTTAATTACAGGGCACACTCAATAGAGAAATAAAAATGTAAACGACTGGAAGGAGGGAAAGGCATGCTGGGAAGTTTGGCTAGAGACGCACAGTAATGTTGTTTATAATATTGGACTTCAATCAAATCAAATTGTATTAGTCACATGCGCCGAATACAACAGGTGTAGTAGACCTTGTAGTGAAATGCTCACTTACAAGCCCTTAACCAACAATGCAAGAAGAAGTTAAGATTTAACAACAAAAAAGAAAGTGCTAAGTAAAACAAATAGGCCAGGCACCTTCATTTGACCTTAATCATATCACAATACATTTTTACCACTTGAATGCCGTCGTGGACACAAATATAATACGTTTGTGCATGAAACATTTTCTGAAATATTTTATTCAAATATGCAAATGAGGTGATATCTCATTAAATGTGTGCACATTTGCCTCCCAGGTGGTCTAGGGCACTGCATCGCACCGCTAGCTGTGCCACCAGAGACTCTGGGTTCGCGCCCAGGCTCTGTCGCAGCCGGCAGCGACTGGGCGGTCTGTAAGGCAAGCGTGAGGCCTAGCGTCGTCCGGGTTAGGGAGGGTTTGGCCGGATATCCTTGTCTCATCGCGCACCAGTGACTCCTGTGGCGGACCGGGCGCAGTGCGCGCTAACCAAGGTCGCCAGGTGCAAGGTGTTTCCTCTGACACATTGGTGCGGCTGGCTTCCGGGTTGGATGTGCGCTGTGTTAAGAAGCAGTGCGGCTTGGTTGGGTTGTGTTTCGGAGGATGCATGACTTTCGACCTTTGTCTCTCCTGAGTCCATATGGGAGTTGTAGCGATGAGACAGGATAGTAACTACCAACAATTGGATACCACGAAAAGGGGGTCAAATTCAAATAAATAAAAATGTGTCTACATTTGCATATCACACAAAACACATTTTTTTCTGGACACCGGATGTGGTCAGCCTAAATATTTAGGTTTCATTTCATTAAGACACTCCACGACCGGACTTACACATACTTTGTTCATCTTTCTATCTGTAAAAGAATGTCCTCTAGAATATATATATTTTTTCAACATATCAACAATTCCCTGTATATGTCTGGAGAATACGTCTAAGGATAATCACACACAATTTGGTGAATGCAGATGCTTGCGAGGGTGAGAAAAATGTGTTTGTGTGTGGGAAGTGCCTAACTTTCGGGAAATTACAGTTAAAGACAAGGACACTGAATTTAGACTATCAAACCCCAAAGTAAGTTACTATATATAGTCCAGTTTGTAACATTCTCTATCAAATGTGCTTTTAAATTATGTGTGAGTCAATGTAGTGAGCTTTGAAATTATGGATGTATGTCCATTTAAATGTGGTTACAATTCATGACATTTTGATGATGGTAGTAAGATCAACTAACAAAACTAAACATTTGAGTCAACTTTTAACATTTACATTTGTTTAAATACTAATATTAATGGACCAAAATACAAAAAAATCTCTAAATTGCCTGTGGTGGCTGCACTGTCAAAAAAATGTGTTTTTGGGGCTTAGTAAATATTACACCAAAAATGCAGATTTTTACAAAAAAAATGTTTTCAGAATGCACTGTTTTACTTGAATATTTGAATAGCTTACTTCATTTTTGTGTTCAAAAAGCATGACCTTTGAAAATGTAAATTCAATTGAATACACTGTTTTCATAAAACTTCAACTTAAGAAGTTTTAACTCTCAACTTAAGAATTACATTTTTTTTTACAACAACTTGCCATTTGGCTTTGTTTTTTGAGGATTGTGGGTAATTCCATTTAAAAAAAACTTTTATAAAACTTTTATAAAACTGGTTGTCTGGATCCTGGATACTGATTGGACAAGCAGCGTTCCAAGCCATGCTGTACAGGCCATCACAGACACACCTATACTTTGCGCCTCAATAAGAATATCATGTTCATGTTGCTGTCCGAATCATCTCTTGTATTTATCTCACTCACACATTATATCTCCTTGCTTCCAACCTAGCATTTATTTTGGTACAGCGGGGCTTAGTAGAAGTCTTGCTGTCTGCCTGTCCGACTGACAGGCAAATTGGCGTTCAAAGAGGAGATTCCCACCATCAACAAGGTACTTGTATGTATGAGATTTTACTGCAGAGTATCCCATCCTCCCAGGCTGATAGACTGGTTTAGGAGCCGATAGAGGCTGGAATAGTGGGGAGATTTGAATGATTGTAGGGTTAAGTTGGTAGGGAAAGTTTTCTTCCCTTTTTGTGTCACAAATTGTAATGAATTCACACTCCCGAACAGTAGGCAGAATCACAGGGCGAGAAACATGTAAGCGAAAGAGATGAATATGGAGGCCAGCCTCACACTCCAGCCAGTACAGTAGGTGGCGGTATATCCATCTTTGAGTTGGTTTGCGATCTGACAATACAAATTTGGAGAAGAAGAAGAAGAACAACAACAACAACAAGGGCATGTGCACAAAACCCTTAATGCTAGAGGCACATGCTTAAAGTTCTACTTCCATTGACCGCTAGTGGAATGAGCACTGTTTTCAGCAATGCCTGCTAAAGTAAGTTCAAATGGCAAAATAATCAAAGACAGAATACATTTTTTACACCTTAAGACATTATCACTGAAAGTAACTGATCAAAAATGTTAAGTTGATCTAACGAATAATAACCGTTTTGGAACTGATCAAATTAATGTTGGATCTTAATGTGTTAGTGTTTGTGAAACACCAAAAAAGTTAAGTATATTATTCATGAGAATACTTCATGTTGGAGATACTCAAAAAGCTGAAAAAATCATTACTTATTTAAAAAAATATATGTTTTACAGTGTGGCCTTAATTTGACTTATACCGAGACATTTTTTGGCATGAAAAATATTACCAGTGAGGAACAAAATACTACTGTATGTTTCTATTATGTAAACCTACACATATTCTACCATGATTATTTTGTTAGATTGATTACTACTGAAATTGTTTAAACAAATATGAAATCATGTTTTTTGAAAATGACATTAATTCATGCAAAGATCTCTAATTTATCCAGTACAATTGAATAAACGATTAAAAATGATTAAAAACACACACACACACGATATTTACTGGACTTTCAGAAACAGAACATTTTTGGGGGATTCTCATTCTTCTGGCTGAGATTACTCCTGCATACACTAATATGCACAGCTTTGAGAGACAGTTTAATGAGACTAATAATTACCTAGACAGCTCTATTATTTCTATGCGGTGTACGAGGAGCGTGTTTAAAACGAGGCTGCATCTATGTGGGATGCATGCCTAACTGAGTGAAGGTACTGTTTCCCGGTTTTATCCTGACCAATGGAGATGAGCCGTTTACCTCTCAACTCTGTAATGAGACACACTAATGACCCCATCAAAGATGGACGCCAGGTACCGTACTGTATATGCAACACAATGCTAAAAGAAAAACTAGAGAACACTTCTCCACAGAAACAGAATGGCCATGCCGTGTAAATTAATATAGTCATGGGTAAAGGGCTTTGTTGAGCCTGACTCGCTATTGGATAGAACACCGATATTTTCCTTTTCTTCCCGACCTAATCTGAGTGCAAAACACTAAATGTTACATGCCCATCATTATTTTCTACAGATCGACTATTTGATCCACATGAACAATCAAAGATAAGCACGTGGCAGATACAACACACTGTATGGTTGATCTGCTGCTCATCAGTTACAGTGGTCGGGCCTACTATTTGCATAACCTGAGAGTACGAAAGAGAGAGTGCGTGTCTGAGATGTGTCTATCTGCATGATTGAAGTCTGATGATAATTCAGGACGCTTTCTACCAAGTCAATTAATCTCCCTCCTCCCCGTCTGCCCACACACACCCCATCAGCTTCATGTATTCCCGTTAGAGACGAGTGACAGAAATACCATTAAAGTGAGACGCTGACATTACTTAAAAGAAAGGGCATCACACAGTTGGTTGATGGAAATTAAGCACCTCTCGCTCTGCATTGAAAGTGGAGCTATACCACTGTGACGGAAATGCGCATCAACTTCAGCGCCTCGCAGGCTAATGGCTGGGGCAGTGCTGGTTGCGGTGGTGGGGGTGTGAGGGGAGCACTGAATCCTCCATCCCTGGCCCTGAGAGCCCTCGCCCCCCTCCCTCCCTGAGACAGTGTGTGCCACTCAGGCAGCCAGGCAGAGGCCCCCAGCTGGGCCACATTTGGGAAATGCCACTGAGCATGGGCAGCTTGCTTCACTAGGCTTGGCTGCTCGCGCATCGTATGGAGCCATGCACCGTCGGGAATACTGTTCCAAGGGGTGACGGCAAGACTCGCTCCTACCTTTACAACACACACACACACACACACCTGTGCCCGTACGTGCGTGCATGCGCACACACACACACACACACACACACACACACACACACACACACACACACACACACACACACACTCTACTCTGGGTCAATAACCTCTCACTTTCCGGATGTATGCCTTGACACTTGCCTCTCTCAAGTGGAAAATGGCCCCACTGATCAGTTCTGTGGATTTAGGAGAGGTTACATGTGTGTTGTGTATGTGATACAGAACAAAAGAAAGATGAGTGTTTGTCATCAATTGCATCCATACTTGACATTTTGATCACGACTCAAACGGGAGTGTGGACAAGGTTTCTAGAACAGAACAGTTTGCGGAGCACTTGACTTTTCCGCCCAGCAACACACAGTGTGGGTTGCATGACTGTCCCACAGACAGATACTGTGGTTAGAGCAACCGGGGCATGTCAACACATGCCTTAATAAGCCGGCCAGCGGATGAACAATACACTCTGCTGGTCAGTGGTCAGGCTATGCTACCTGCTACGCCTACAGCTAAAGCAGAGGACACGGCCAACGCCAAAGCTTCCCACAATACAAATGGTCAACCCGGCCAGCAGAAAACCTGGCAGCTCATCCCCTGCAACTGTAGTGTTATACTGTTGAATTTCTACTAGTTGAGTATCTGGAGCATCAGCATTTGTGGGTTCGATTACAGGCTCAAAATGCCCAGAAACAAATAACTTTCTTCTGAAAATATGCCTAGAAGGCCAGCATCCCGGGGTCGCCCCTTCACTGTTGACGTTGAGACTGGTGTTTTGCAGGTACTATTTAATGAAGCAGCCAGCAGCCAGTTGAGGACTTGTGAGGCGTCCGTTTCTCAAATTAGACACCCTCATGTACTTGTCCTCTTCAGTTGTGTACTGGGGCCTCCCACTCCTCTTTCTATTCTAGCTAGAGCCAGTTGGCACTGTTCTGTGAAGGGAGTAGTACACCGCGTTGTACGAGATCTTCAGTTCCTTGGCAATTTCTCGCATGGAATAGCCTTCATTTCTCAGAACAAGAATAGACTGATGAGTTTCAGAAGAAAGTTATTTGTTTCTGGCCATTATGAGCCTGTAATCGAACCCACAAATGCTGATGCTCCAGATACTCAACTAGTCTAAAGAAGGCCAGTTTTATTGCTTCCTTAATCAGAACAACAGTTTTCAGCTGTGCTAACATAACTGCAAAAGGGTTTTGTAATGATCAATTAGCCTTTTAAAATGATAAACTTGGATTAGCTAACACAACGTGCCTTTGGAACTCAGGAGTGATGGTTGCTGATAATGAACCTCTGTACGGCTATGTAGATATTCCATAAAAATAAGCCGTTTCCAGCTACATTAGTAATTTACAACATTAACAATGTCTATACTGTATTTCTGATCAATTTGATGTTATTTTATTGGACAACATTTTTGATTTTCTTTCAAAAACAAGGACATTTCTAAGTGACCTCAAACTTTTGAACGGTAGTGTATACTGAACGAAAACATAAACGCAACATGTAAAGTGGTCCCATGTTTCATGAGCTGAAATAAAAGAGCACAGAAATGTTCCATATGCACAAAAAGCTAATTTCTCTCAAATTTGGTGCACAGATTTCTATACATCCCTGTTAGTGAGCATTTCCTCTTTGCCAAGATAATCCATCCACCTGGGGCTTCATGATTAAACAGCATGATCATTAAACAGGTGAACCTTATGTTATAGAAAAATTAAAGGCCACTCTAAAATGTGCAGTTTTGTCACAACACAATGCCACAGATGTCTCAAGTTTTGAGGGACCATGCAATTCTCACGATGACTGCAGGAATGTCCACCAGCGCTGTTGCCAGAGAATTCAATGTTAATTTCTCTACCATAAGCCGCCTCCAACATCATTAGTATTTCTGTCTCTAATAAAGCCCTTTTGTGGGGAGAAACTCCTTCTGATTGGCTGGGCCTGGCTCCCCTGTGGGTGGGCCTGGCTCCCGAGTGGGTGGGCCTGTGCCTTCTACTTGTTATTTTTGTATTTTTGATTTTACTTTTCACATCATTGATATTGATATCGTACTGCACTGTTTAGGGAGCTTGCAAGTAAGCATTTCGCTGCACCATTTATACTTTCTGTAAACTGTGTTAATAATAAAAGAGACAGGCTGTTTAAATTAGGATGCATGGTAAATTGTGTGTAACTGACGGCTACATCTGTAGTGAGGACACATACCTGGGCCGTGGCCCAGAGTGTCTGTCTGCAGACAATCAAACAACAGTTCATTTCTAGTCTTTAATGGATGGCCCACAGTCACCGTGGAGGCAGGGGTAAAGGCTAAACTGGTACAAGGCTAAACTGTTTGTTTAGGGCCAGAGAGAAACCCATCAATTACTTGTGTGTCTGTGACTGGATATTGGCACACAGGGGCATGCTAAATGGACTGACAATAACAGTGAGTCTTGGAACGGGCTTTGTTGTTGTACACGAGAGCTCAAATCCAGATGTATTACAGCCAATGGAATACAGAACACTGCAGCTAAAAGTAGGATCACACGCGCACGCACGCACGCACACGCAGACTGGTGCATGCATGTGTGTCTGTTTGCTGAGGGGCTCTCATGCCATATGCAGTGCAGGGTCCCGTACAGTCAGCTGGGTGACCTGGCATGGCTCCACTAATGCTGGTGTGTTCTGGGTGATTCCAGCTCCACAGGGTAATGGAGCACATAGCCTACAGTCACCCACCACTCTGGGAGAAAACACCAGTCTATCTGTCAGTCTGTCTGTCTGTCTGTCTGTCTATAATGATTACAGCATCTGTTGGTCTGCCCATGTGGTCTACTTGTCTGTAGGTACTACAATAGCACTTTCTTCAATGATATTCCCTTCATCATTCAGAATTACTGTAATATCGAGATATAGATGTCTGTCAGAACATGCTTGTCTTGCCATCTGTCGACCTGCCTGTGCCCACATGATATTCACCCCTGTTTGCTCATATCCTGATCAATCACAGTAAGGTTGATGATTCTATGAGCGCATGAAAGGTTCTTCAGACTTCAAGCAGGCATCCGTCCGGAACCACATGACTAAAACTCACCCTTGCCTCTACCACTCTGCAACCCTCAGAAGTCCAACATATCTGGCATCTAGATAATCCATCAAAAGGTGAATTCCTTCAGCATGGACTGCCATTCAATGATGCAAAGCAAGCCAGTGGCCACTCCCGTGGAAGTAAGAGGAGCTACAAAGGGATGGAATTGGATCCGTGAGGAGTCTGAGGCCGTGCGAAGTTCCTTCAAGGCAATCAAAGACAGGGCGTCTTCACTCACAGACGTCTTCAATAAGTGATGAGGCTGTGTGATAATGCAGGCTGCATTATTATTATTATGTAGAATAGAGGGGAAAGGGTCAGGATGGGAAGAGTCAGCCTGCCAGGCTAATAAATACTGCATGGGACTGAGTGGGCTTTCAAGAGACTGCTAAGAGAGAGAGAGAAAGAGAGAGAGAAAGAGAGAGAGAGAGAGAGAGAGAAAGAGAGAAAGAGAGAAAGAGAGAAAGAGAGTTTCATGACAGAAGTGAATGGGGTTCTGCCACAAATAAATAGACCTGGTGATGTACTGTAAGTCCATATTGAAAATATACAGGAAGCAATAGATAGCCAGGTATACTGTAAGGCCAGTGCTTAAAAACTTTCAGGAGCCCAGAGAGTGGCCATACTAGTTTAAGCCCAGAGAGAGGCCATACTAGTTTAAGCCCAGAGAGAGACCATACTAGTTTAAGCCCAGAGAGAGGCCATACTAGTTTAAGCCCAGAGAGAGGCCATACTAGTTTAAGCCCAGAGAGAGGCCATACTAGTTTAAGCCCAGAAATAGACCATACTAGTTTAAGCCCAGAGAGAGGCCATACTAGTTTAAGCCCAGAGAGTGGCCATACTAGTTTAAGCCCAGAGAGAGGTCATACTAGTTTAAGCCCAGAGAGAGGCCATACTAGTTTAAGCCCAGAGAGTGGCCATACTAGTTTAAGCCCAGAGAGAGGCCATACTATTTTAAGCCCAGAGAGAGGCCATACTATTTTAAGCCCAGAGAGAGGCCAGTACAAGTTTAAGCCCAGAGAGTGGCCAGTACTAGTTTAAGCCCAGAGAGAGGCCAAACTAGTTTAAGCCCAGAGAGCCAGGGAGTAGTGAGCCTGTGTCAGGGTTTAATAATGAGCCTATGAGTCTGACAAGACCCTGGACATGGCCCCTGATACGGCTCCTGACAAGGCCCTTGATGGAGATTAGCTGACCCCTCTGGGTCAACGCTCCCATAACAGCCACTTTCCCATGCTGCCCTGCCTGCCTCAGTCCGTGATAGCCAAATGAGCTGGCTTCACTACTAATGATGTCTAAGTCTAACTGGCCTCTAAAGCCCAGTGCTGTTGTATAGTATGCATCTTTGTTCTGTATGAAAAATGGTTGACGGGAGATGAGGAGGGAAGACCAAGGGGGCCGGCCTATACAGCAGAGAGGAAAGTCAAACAATGAAAACACCAGGATCATTAGAACAAATGGCAGCTGGGCGAGTGACAGCTGCTTCCCCAGAGCGTGGGGGGGGGGGGGGGGGGGGGGGGGGCATGTCTCGGGGCAGTGCAGCCAGTTAGCCCCTCAGCGCTGCCTGCCTCCCTGCTCCAGCCACAGAGAGTCACCGGTGGGAAAACAATGTTTGGGCCCTCCACAGATGTGCCTGTAGTGGGCCTGTCACAAGCACTTACCGTGACGGCCACTCACCCCTCTCCGTGGCTCTCTGTGTCTCTGTCACAGGTCAGCGGGTGACGGGCGGGGGGCAGCGCGACTCGCTGGCCACAGACCCATCTCTCATTAGGGCCCACCTTTTCCTTTTGGGAAATAGTGTGACACGGCATTTAAATCAGCACGTAGCAACAACATCTATTCTCAACACGACACCTCTGTCACTTTTTTTATTATGCAAGTGCAATTAACATTTGTACATGAATAATGGTTCTCATATATTATTTGGAATATCAGTATACGGGAGAGGTTGTATTCATTTAGAGGCATTCATTTAGAGGCATGAGATTCAACTTCCGTTATTAACTTAATAAAGTCTTCTGCTTCATCGTGATATAGCCAAAAATAACACACATTTAAAGTATCCCTGGTTAAAATCCAGGCTGAATCACATCTGGCTGTGATTGGGAGTCCTGTAGGGCAGAACACAATTTTCCCAACGACGTCCCGGTTTGGTCATTGTAAATAAGGTTTTTGTTCTTAACTGACTTGCCTAGTTAAATAAAGGTTCAATCAAATAAAATACAAGTTGACCCCAAAAAAATTACAATAAAAGAACTGCTTCTTAAAAATGTTGTGCTTCTCGCAATATATCGACATCAATTAAAAAGCCAGCTCATGTTATGGATTTTTAAATAAACCTGACAGAATAAATTTTCAGTAATTGTTTAAATACAATCATACAGGGGCATTCGGATAGCAAATTGCATTCATTAAAATTCTGCAAGAGGAAAACGGAGCTGAAATTGTTTGTTTGATGAACATTAGATATTTCATTTCACGTTACATTTAATATCCACGATGAGAATAATGATTTATGCATATATTAATGAGGTCAATTAGAGCAGATAGCATAACTGTATTTTCCCTGCTCTTTTATCTAAAAATGGATTGGGATTGATCATATTTATAGATTTCTCTTTATCAGAAGAATCAAATTATTCCCCTCAGGAGAGGCTCAATTAAAGCTGTTGTGTGTTGCATTTTATAACGGAGATGTTTCCCTTCACACAACAACGACAACAATGACAAATGGAGCATGAGGACATGGAGGGGCTGGGTGAGCGGATCAAGCACAATGCAATGGGCTTCAGTTGCAAACGAGACATGGTCTAGCCTGCTCCAACCCCTACTCCGCGCTCAGTGAGCAGTGGGCTGAGGTATACAGGTACACACCCATTTAACACGACAAAAACATCCGTCTCCACCCGGGGCCACATCTGGGGCCGTGTGAGGTCATCTAGTGGCACAGCAGAGCTGGCGCTGCGTTACTTGTTGACTGTCTGAGCGACGGCGATTTAACACGGGCTCGTAAATGAATCGTGAAGCGACTAATCTGATATTGTTCAATTGCATTAAAGAGGCTGGGATGTGTAGGGGAAGCACAGTGTTGAAACTGAGCAAGGCGTTGTGTGAGTGTGTGTGTGTGTGTGTGTGTGTGTGTGTGTGTGTGTGTGTGTGTGTGTGTGTGTGTGTGTGTGTGTGTTAGAGCGCGTGTGTTGGGGGTGAGGGCTCTTTATGCACTACGGACCACGGTGTCTCTCTCCACTCAGAAAGAGGCAGAGTTCTCTCTGATTATAATCATTTAGCCTAACCATACTTTACACGTTAGAACTCTGTGATGCTAATGCTCACACAGCGCACACAGATATTTCTGTGGTTGGGTGAATTCATAATATAATGTACCGTATCTTGATAGGGATAGGAACTATCTCAGCCAACGCCTCTATACTATCGAAAAGTCTCAATCAAGCCTCACGAAGTAGAAAGCATTATAAGTTGTCGCTTTCAATAAATGATTATTTTGATTCACCTTATTGGGGATTAACATTAGTTGACTGACCCTGACAGTAACAGTATATCATATTACAATAAAAGGGCATTTAACATTTCATCAGGTCTTAGTTCTTTGCTCCAAAAGAAAATAAAATCCCAGTTCCCCTGATATCTACTCTGTTTTTCTTTCTTTCTCTATCCTTCTCTTGCCCTGTGTCTCTCTCTAAATTCGTGCCAGTCAGCGAGCTCTAGGCCTTTTTTAAATATTTCAAAAAATATCTGAGGAATCTATCTTACAGAAAACTGATGGAAAACATTGAATGTCATTGAACAATAACAGTGAGCCATGTCAGCAGCAGGCACCCGGGCAGTGGCCTACCTTTGAGACATAGCCTGAGGGTGTTTTGTCTTTGAGTTTCCTCAGCAGGGCCACTGCCAGCTGGGCTCTCTCACTGCTGGCCCAGGCCCCTGCCTGGTAGGCCCCTGCCTGCTTGGCCCCTGCCTTGGAGGCCCCTGCCTGCTTGGCCCCTGCCTTGGAGGCCCCTGTCTGCTTGGCCCCTGCCTGGCCCTTGCCCTGAAGGGAGGCTGGGGGTTCTGCTGGGACTGCTTCATGATTGGTGTCACTGACATCACATCCACAGACCTGGCGAGAGACAAACACTTCATTCAGTGAGAGCTCGCTGGGGATATACTGCATGTCCACAAGGAATCTCTGAATAACTCACAGCCATAGGAGGCATTTCTCTTCATATAAAATTAAAGATGCACTACGCAGAAATTGCTCTGCCATTTCCTGGTTGCTAAAATTCTAAGAGTTTGCCTAATTTCAGTTTATGTGACAAAATAAGCAAGTATAATGTAAACCGCTGTGAAATATACTTTCCATAAACAAACATGTATTTTCAAACCTTTGAAGCTGGTGTACAAAACCGAAAGTAAAAGATGCAAAAAACAAAACTTGAAAACGGGAAGCATAGAAATAGAGCACATAGAACAGATCTACCGCTTCTTAGACTTGCTTATAATGAGAATGACAGGTCTATAACTCACATTTCTTTGTGGATTTTGTCAGGACGCCCAAAAAAGTTACATATTGCAGCTGTAATTGTGGGAATATTCTCTCGTTCTGTACTTATACACGTCTTCTCTACACGATGACCAGAAAATAAAAATGTTGATAAACAAAATCGAATTGCTCCTGTTGTGCTGTGATCTTGTCAGATCAGACTACATCAGAAATGCAGCTGGTGTTCTCTCATGACCTGTCTCTCTGCAAAAACAAATTCCCCTATTTCTCACAGGAGAACGCTGACCTAATGAAACAAAATAACAGCTTCATGGAGCTTAATAAAACATACAAATTGTTACAAACCCCTAAGCAGCACTTGAACAAGGAAACGTGAATGCAATAACTCAGTTAAGTCACAACCCCATTATGAATGTGCTTTACTGATACTCAGTACTGTGACCTGCCCATGGTCCGGTCTGCGGCCCACCTCTGGCGTTCCACTGGTGTCTGCCTGCTTCCCTGTATCCGGCCACCCCCGCACAGCCAAACCCATCCTGCAGGTAGGTTAGCACCAACCCAGGGAACACCTGTGGGAAAGATCACAGGGCAATGTAGTGTCATCAGGACATGTCCACGCAACCACAATAATTGTATTTATTTATTTATTTATTTACTTACTTTATTTAACTAGGCAAGTCAGTTAAGAACAAATTCTTATTTTCAATGACGGCCTAGGAACAGTGGGTTAACTGCCTTGTTCAGGGGCAGAACGACATTTACATGGTCAGCTCGGGGATTCGATCTTGCAACCTCTAACCACCAAGCTACCTGCTGCCTCAAATAACAACACAACAGAGGGCAGGTAGAGAGACATGGTAGTTTCAAAATACCATTATCTGTTTTCAAAATAAATACTGCAAAAAATGAGAGAATGTGGAGTACAGGAATTTCTGCTTGTGGTATCCTTAGAATCATTTCCTCCTTTGTATTTGCACTTGATAATAATAAAGAACAAACCTTTGGAGAAATGCTGCCATCTTCTCCAAAGCTCCACCGTTGAAATGGACTGCCCTTTTGATCCTGTGCGTTTGCAGAGTACGAAGGCAGACAGAGTGATCAAGTCTATTCATTTGTATTCACGTCCGTCTATGTTTATGTGGACAAAACGTACCAGATGAAAGTGTAGCGGGCACCTTCTCCGTATGTTGAGCACGTGGGCCTCTGGGTATGAGGAAGCCCTCCGGGTCCTCCAGAAGAGACTGTCATGGAGGAGACAGCCAGGCCGAGCTGGGGCAGGGCCTTGCTCAGGATCTCCCCTGTCTAGCACAGCAAGAGGATGGGAGAGAGAGAGAGAGAGAGAGAGAGAGAGAGAGAGAGATAAAAGAGGCAGAAGAGGAAACACAATGTCACAAACGGGACACTTCCCCTCCGTGGATCACTCGCGTCAGGCGGCTGTCCGAGTCACTGAGCTCCCGGGCCAGGGAGAATGGGATTTCACAGTTCAGCTTCCCATTCGGACTTATTATTATTCCCTTTTACGTTGACAGCGGTGCGACCATGACCTCACGACCACTGAGAAACACCTCATCCCCCAACAGGGTCTCGTTTCAGTCGGAGGCCAGAGGAGAACGCCATTAAAGGGCAATTGTGTAATGAACCAATAGCCACGTTTCACACCACGACTCTGTGAAGTCTACCGTTACTTGGCCCGACTGCATTAGAACAGTGCATATCTATTAGCTTAGCATGGCCTAGGGTGCGGATATATCCTACCAGAAGGAATAGGCCTGCTATTAAGTGCTGCGTCTGAATCCCTCCCATCTAGAGTGTGTCAAGTCCATGGCGTCACGGCTAATTGGAACATACTAAGTGACTCAACTGGCGTCGCGTTATGTAAAATGGTGTCGCCCGCGCCGATAAAGAAGACACGGCAGTGGATCACACGGACAGATCTCTTCTCAAGCCCTCCAGGCACGGCGGGGAGAGGGAAGGATTAGGAACAGGACAAGGCTAATCAGTGAACTGAGCGATATCCTGTCTGCGGTGTCTGTTCCGCTTCGCGTGCAAACGGTTCCTCTCACCACGTGACGGCCCTTGTTTTGTCGTTCGGCTTCGACTAGGATACGACGGTTCTTCTGGACAACACGTTGTAAAGCACAGCAGAGCGTCGCTCTATGGTATGTAACATGTATGATCAGCAACAGTCAATTGGCCTCGTAAAAAGAAAGGAGGCTAATGGCAAAGCTGACAAGTGCAGTCAGAGTGATACTGATGTGACTGATGCAGTAGTTCCTGTTTCGCCTTCGCTGTGACCAAGTCAATACATACCATATTGGATCAACCAATTAGGGTTCCTCTAACCTAATACAATTTCACCTCCCATGCAGGAGGGAAGGAACCGTTCGTTTGGGGCTCACTGAACAGTGAAATGTAGATAAATTAGGGTGGGAAAGTGTGAAAACCCAGATGAGAATGCTGCTGCCTGCCTGCGCCTCTGCGTGTGTTACGCATGGATATGAGCACGGCCTGGTGTGCAGGACACTGAAGCACTGCATCCGGCCCACTGAGTGGATCCAGGCCTGGTGAACTGGAACTCACCTGGACCGTCCAGTACACAATAACAACTATGACAACGACATCAACAGCAAACAGCCGAGGCACCCTCACCAGATGATCTCCACTGGGTTCCACGCGGTGCGGAGGGTTAGCGAACCCCGGGCCAACCTTTCCCAAACTCCTACAACCACCAAAAGTTTGCTGTCGCCGTAAGTCACTCGAGCCAAGAGCTAATGCAGCTGGGCTCAATTCTGTTGGTTAAAATCAGCAAAGCGCTTAGACAATGTACACTGCTCTGTAGAAATGTGTATTGTGCAACCGTCTGCAGGTTATTGAGGGGCTTATAAGTGGCCCAGTTGAACATACCCCTAAGCTAAGATACTGCACCTCGGTTATGATCCATATTTGTACTGACGCTGACTTGGTCCGCTTCACAACCGTGGCAGAAGGAAGCAGCACCACTTCTGGCCTCTCCCGAAACACGTAGAAAACACAGCTTACAGCAAGAGTGCACATTAAAGCCTTACAGTACCATACGTAAAGTACGTTTTAGTTCTGATAATAATCACAGTGCCGTCTGAAGATAAAAACGGCCACATCCCCTTTAACCGTACACGTTTTACATGAATGACATACGTTCCAGCCTTGCTATGAGGCGTCACCTTCTGGAAAGCTTAAGTGCAATTTAGGGGGGGGGGGGCACGCATCTTGTCTACATGAACTGTCATTACAAGTGGCTCGTCAGAAGGAGGTGATGAAACCTAGACCTTGTTTCTATTGGGATCTCTCTCTTTCCTGAGGAGTTCCAACGGGGGAGAGAGTTTAAGCACCCGTCTTCTCCTTCAAGCTTTACACCCCTTTACAGACTGTAGAGAGACCTACAAGCTTTACACCCCTTTACAGACTGTAGAGAGACCTACAAGCTTTACACCTCTTTACAGACTGTAGAGAGACCTACAAGCTTTACACCTCTTTACAGACTGTAGAGAGACCTACAAGCTTTACACCCCTTTACAGACTGTAGAGAGACCTACAAGCTTTACACCTCTTTACAGACTGTAGAGAGACCTACAAGCTTTACACCTCTTTACAGACTGTAGAGAGACCTACAAGCTTTACACCTCTTTACAGACTGTAGAGAGACCTACAAGCTTTACACCCCTTTACAGACTGTAGAGAGACCTACAAGCTTTACACCCCTTTACAGACTGTAGAGAGACCTACAAGCTTTACAACCCTTTACAGATTGTAGAGACCTACAAGTAGAGCACTTTTGATGAACTTTCCTTGACTTGTCTTGATCATCACGGTTTTATCTCTCTGAATCCTCATCTCATCGGAAGAGCGATCTGTTACCTTGAGCTGTGTGAAGTGGGCATCAGAGTCCACCGTGACTTTAAGGCCCGTATGGTCTCAGTTGATTGGCTTCTGTCAAACGGAAATCCTTCCACAGCCTCCCGTCTACACAAGAACACAAACCCCATAGAAAGGAACACAACGACTGGTTCAATTCAAGCAGTTTCATCAACACTATTTTACCACATTGTAACAAGTCTATGTTCTTCAGCAGTACAGACAGAGGACAGTATCTGATGACTGAGGAGCTACCCCCTTCACTATCACAGCATGGCGTTATGGATTTCCTCTGGGTGGAGGACAAGGCACTGCGATAGCTCAGACTTTGAGAGAGAGAGTGTGTGTGTGTGTGTGTGTGCTGTGTACAAACAGGAGTTAACATAGTGTACAGTAGTCTAGTCTCTCATTCAGACACCTATTAGGGTCTCCGGTCAGTCAGTCGTGTATATGAGCCCATTATTTCACAGTTCACACCCTGACTGTCTGCTAATAATTGATCTTTACCTTACTTACTGTGTCTTACTGCCTGCCTCAAACCTACACACACCAGGATGGTTCATTGCTGGGTTACATACTGTTGCAAGCAGCTCCACATCTCTACCAGTAGCACCTCTTGCTATCACTAATCCTTTGGGATTTTGGAAATGAGGCCCTTTATCTACTTCCCCGGGGGAATGCTAGCTGTGCCCGAAGACTTCCAGTCTTTGTGCTAAGCTAGTTAGCATCGTCTCGCGAACCGACCTCCGACGTCCTTCATACTGGACGCAGAGAAAGATAAAGAGGTATCCACGAGTTCACTTGACTCTGGGGAAGTTGATTGAAGGGACACCCACATCCTGAAGTAACCCTTAAACATAAGGCCTGTGGAAACAGTCAGCGAGAGAGGGCTAACATCACATAGTCGGAGGGGCGTGTCCGTTACTTTTTGAAGCCTGTAGGTAGTGCTGTGTCTGGATCCAGCGGTGCTCTGTACACAGCATGGTGGTAACCCCTATCCCCTGCCGCCAGAGCCTTCTCCACCACCCAGGGACAGTGCAGCATCGTGAGGAGCCCTGCAGGATACAGGACACAAACCCACTGCATTAGACAAGAGGGACTGACTGACACAGGGGCAGTGGTAGTAGGCACACTACTGGAGAATAGACAGGATCAGGCTTCAACATCAACGTGGTGGTGGCTCGCATGATATTTACAATACTGTAACACTGCTTCAGGGGATGTTTTCTAAATAGGTTGCGAAATGTATTGAGTCTCATTTGACAATCTTGTATCGTAGAGATTCAAATCAGATTATAAAGAAAAGCACTGAAATCGGTCTAAACTGGAAATGTCCTGAAGCAACACAGAACCACTCGTGACTGTTCTCTTTGCATATGGCTTGTCTGTCCCTGTGTTGATCACATTTACCAAAGGTCCAATGAAACTGTCATGAACTCAGTTAAAACACTATTTCTTAGTGTAGGAGACTAATTAGTCAAACGCTTAGACATGAACTAAACACACACAACAACAAAAAAAACACGCCTTTCTCTTCTCAAAACCGGACACCGTATTGGATTAATGAACTTGACGGAGAGACGTGGAAACTCTGTCCTAGATTAGCTGTGCTCCCAGTGCTCTCAAGCGAGAACTTCTTGCCACGCAAACTCTCAAAGCCTATCAGAGGAGCTTGGCAGGATAATATCAGATTGGAGTAGATTAGCGGTGCTAACAATCTCCTCCTTCCTGACACTGTTCACTGTCACTGCAAAATTACAGAGCCTCTAATGACAAGTTCCTCGGCTGCAGTACTTGAGCACACGTCTAGACAACTCCTTTACCCTGGTGACAGGATTCTCACCAAGTCGTGGGTGTAATTGTATTAGATTTACACATTAAGACTATTAACAAGTTTGGCTGTTTGCCATCCCTTTGTGGGTTTTGCGTGGCTGGGAATTATGACACTGACCAGTCGAGTCAAGCTTTCCTAGTTTCTTACATCCTCATTTGTAAGATTTACTCCGCAACACAATATCGTACTTGACAAAGTTGTTGAACGGTATCACTGGCTGAGATGCGAGATGTCTTATTTGGGGCAAGGGGTGGACAGGGAACCCAGGCTACAGTGAGTGTACAAGAGCATGGTTTAACCCCAGAACCCTAGGCCCCAGATCCTTACACATATAGTATATGACTTTATTTTCGCCGTGAACGCGGGGGCCATGGGCTCCATTGTGTTTTCCCCGGATTCGAATCGACGTTCAACTCAAGAAATGAGTTGAACCTTGTGAACCGGCTGCGGTCGGAGGACTAGCAAAGCTGCTGGCGGCACAATGACGCTTAGAGAGATTAGGAGCAGGTTCTAGTAACACAGACCCAGCTCTGCTCTGCGCCAGCTCCAGCCTGATAGACTGATCCAGCTTGACTGCTGAGTGACAGTAAGCCACGGCTATCTACCAAAGGTCAGGAGAACACACCTCATAGATCACAGGTCGTTGGGTGACGGAATGCGCCGGGCCTCTGGCTCAGACCAGTAACGGGACAGGGGACAGCAACTCCCAACTTCCCCCTACTCATCTTACTCTACTACAGGCTTGGAAAAAGAGGACTAACGAGGAAACAAAACCCCACATTTTACTCCGTTAGTTACAGATTTCAGAATTCTGTAAACAGACACATGTCCGATATATTATGTGCCACACCGTTCACAACCAAGAAACATACGTCTGTCTACCTATTGTAGTGTTCCTCGTGAGAAGAGACTGTCAAAGAGGCATACAAAGCCAAATGTGGTAAGTAGCATGTCGGGACAAACACTTGCTAATCTAATGCTTTCTGGATGGCTGGTCAGCCCCACTGGGGGTTCTAGGTTAGGGCTAAGAGAGGCTGAGGCTGGGAGAGGCCTCCTTGCAGCTGCTTACCTGGGGCTAATAAGGCCTCCCCACATGCAGGAGCCCCAGAGGTTAGGAGCAACCCCTCAGGGACCGGGGGCGCGTCCTGCAGACAGGTAAACGCCAGCAGACACCCTCTCTACACGACTCAGCTCAAATGAGTAAGTCAAAGGGCTTTCACAATGACATATGAAAGATACAATGTAATGAATGTGTACTTACTTTTGGTTTTATAGCTTTTTTTTGTAGTGTTATGACACTCAAAGATGACGACACAAAGAATCTTGTTTTGTTGTCACCTAACTGGAATAGGGGCATGACTAATATCATAGGTCTACTGTCATCGTTCATTTCCAGTGAAGTACCCTGCTGAAACAAAGTTTCATAGACTAGCTGGAGCACCGAACAGCTCTGTTGCGCTCAGCACCTTAGCACCGCTGATAGTTATCAAGTCCACAGCATGATGGCCTGTTTTCAGTCTGTGACAGTCTCAAGAGAGATATCTCAAACGACAACCGGAGAACGAGGCGGATACACACCAACTGGCCATAGCACTGGCCAGTATTTCAATAGATATTCTCAATATATTATAGATGGTTCAAATATTTCAAGGCGGTATCGACTACATTTTCTTGAACGAACGTCAACGTGACATTTTATGGTGTGGGATTTGTATTTTATCTTTCCCATGTGTTGTGATCGGGCTTCTCTCCCATTCTAGATGAATCCTTTCCTTTCAAAGGGAGTGACAGTTGATAAGGCTATTATAGCTGTTAGAAGTTAATCCTATCCCTAATCTCCATGTCATCACAAATGCAGTTCGACGCGATACGGACCTGCAACCGTCTACTGTTTATCAAAACTCCATGTTGTAAATCTCCGAGAGGTATTACTTCCAGTCAGTGGCCGCGTCATCATTAATCCCTGTCCAATTGGAGTCTTCCCCAGGGAAGGCTATCACCACGGATAAATGATTTCCCCTCGCTACCAAATTAGACGCAATCAAACCCGTGCAGGCGCATACATACATAAATCTGATCCAGCACACTGAAACAGCGACGCAACTTTTCCCAAAGTGTTTTTGAAATGTCAATTTCTCTGCACAAGAAGGTAGACTATAGCTGAATACTGAAAGAGTTTTTCAAGACCCAGACATGTGTAATTTGCCAAATACACTTTTCAATTACTCTCCCATGTGGGAGGAAGGGAGGGAGGCAGATGAGATGAGGCTGAGGATAGAGCCAGTGTAATGGGTCAGGGCAGCCCTGCCAGCCTGCAACAATGACAGAGCTCTGGGCTCCAGGCCCCCCCACAGCGCTCCCATCTGCAATCATTACAGTGACTACTGAGACATGAAAAGCCCCGCACTCCCGCCGCGCACCACGCTGACATGTGCCCATCAGGCACCACGCACACTCACACCGCACGTTAGGGGGAGAGAAGAGAAGACCGAAAGATGTCATGTCCCACTCAACCAGAGTGCCCACCACAACACTCTTCCTCATAAGACATACTATGCATTCAGGGTTGTTATCAGATAGAAACAATGTCTGTGCTCTTAGTGCAGCAGGTGTGATGGGGAGACGACTGTCACTGGTCCATATGATGATTCAGAAGCAAAGAGCCCCGACTAAGAGGCTGGGAGTGGGGAAAGGGGAACGATAGAGGAGATTCATGCTGGGACCAGAACCTGAACCAGGGTTTACCAGTAGCGTTCGCCATACGACAGGCCAAACCCCCTGGTCAGTGCGGAGGTGACGGAGGCTGGCTACCACCCCACCCTGCTCATCAAACAAGCCGGTGGGGATGAGGCAGGGACCAGAGGGGCGGTAACCCACCCCAGACCCCAGACCCCAGACCCTAGCCTTTGATGGATTATCTGCAGAAGCTGGGAAGACCACATGATTTACTGCAGAGAAGAGTAATACTTTCAGAAATAACCTGTCTCAAACCTGTAGCTGTTCAGAGCTGTGAGGATGGTGACACTTGGAGTAGAGAAACGAAACAGTGAGTGTCGCGGCAGTGCGAAATGACAAGGAGGTGTGTTGTGCTGTAGAGGGCAGATAAGAGTGTAGGTTTTACACCAGTAGGGGGCGACAGAGGATTACCATTAGGGCTCTGACCTGTTTCTATACTTCATACGAACAAATACACTGTCAAACTGATCTCTCACTCAATCAAAGCTCTCTTACCCAACTTTATACGCATTTTTGAGTAACAACCCATCTTTTGACAGAATGTAAAGTATCTATGTCTACATGAAATATTTTACATTTAAAATAGGTGAGAAAGGGAACCGTGCATGGAACCTTTCTTATCTGTTTAGCGTTAATGGATGTAGCAGGGAGGTACTCACCCAGTCCATCATAACCGTGCCGTCGTCCTCACAGCCTTCCTCCAGCTCGTCCTCACAGCCTTCCTCCAACTCGTCCTCACAGCCTTCCTCCGGCTCGTCCTCCCAGCCTTCCTCCAGCTCGTCCTCACAGCCTTCCTCCAGCTCGTCCTCACAGCCTTCCTCCAGCTCGTCCTCACAGCCTTCCTCCAGCTCGTCCTCACAGCCTTCCTCCAGCTCGTCCTTACAGCCTTCCTCCAGCTCGTCCTCACAGCCTTCCTCCAGCTCGTCCTCACAGCCTTCCTCCAGCTCGGTTCCGTTGATGAGCACCAGTGCGCCGTCCGTGTGCCTTCCCATCCTCAGCAAACAACAAATAAGAAAGTCAATTCATGAACAACAATTCATTTGCATTATCATAACGTCATACCCTGTCCTCCTGCTAAAGACAGCCATTACAGCAAATAAAATTTAAAAAAACAGATCTTAGGTGACGCGGATCTTATTCACCCGGTACGCGCATACACACGTACTGCACACACACGTACACACACATGCACACACGCAGACACCCACAAACACTCCACCACATCTCTGCTAATCGATTCAGCCTTGCTCAACTAAAATAATTGCCCAAGCACCTGTCTGTTAGGTCTGAGGGAGAGAGAGTGTCACACATTAGGCCTGGTGGGAGATGCGACAGGGCTAAGTTAGACACATCAAGACAGTGAGTTCTCGCTCAAAGTGCCGCTAATTGCAAGGTTGGAACCAAATGAAGCTGTACACGGAGGGACAGTTTCCCTAGGGAGCCAGAGGCAGGGTTCACCGCCCGCGTTTTGCATCTTCCCGTGTCTAGTGACAGAGAGAGGCGCTTGGCATGGACAAAGCTTTATGTCGGGGTTTCCGGCTGATTTATTTTTGTTTTTGGACACAAAACACTGTAAAAACACGAGCAAATCAGCTCCAAGTCATTTTCATTTAGGAAATCTTCCCGCGCATAATAAATAGATATATGTGACCGTATACGAATGTAAGTCTTACATTGTTATGTTTTAGTAAAAAAAATTAGATCTGTTGGGGCTTCTTGCGGTCCATCTGCAGTCTACAAATGATTTGGACTTATGTTCCGGTCCAGTCACCATCCCCCTCCAGACAAAAAAATCAGCCTGAGGCTGAATCTAGTTGATGATCCTTGCTTTTATGTGCTCCCCACTCCCGACCCAGCTGGCTGCACTGAGGGCCCAGAGTAGCCCGGTAGGGTGAGAGAGGACTGGGGAGGGGCTCCCTGTCAGGGGCCAGGGTGGCAAGGCTAAGGTGCATGGATGGTAGGAGACACTGGATAAATCCATCCCCCAGATGAACACTACTGTTTCTTTGTCACCCGGGCTCACAATGTAACTGACTAGACGCGACCTTGGTTCTCTGAGGAGTCGGGGAGGATTATGGGTGTTTGAGAGGCCCCAGGGAGCTGGAAGGTGACACAATGATACACAACACAGTTGGCAGTGAAGTGGCCGGGGCTATTTTCACCCAGTCATATTGTCAGTGATAATGCATGAGTCAGATTCACTAGCACTGCGCTTGAAGCCACCTTCCATTGACAAAATAGACAACCCCAATAGAAAACAACAGCAACAAGAGAACTAAATTCATTGCAGGGCTGATACCTAAAAAAAAAACAGTGAACCCCGTTCAAGGTGCCAATACTGTTCTTCCTCTGTGGCCATTGACGCTGTTGGAGTGTGTCTCTCTCTGCTGGGCTACAGGTTGCTGCCAGCGGTAGTATTACGTCCCATGATGCTCCCCGGTGCAGCTGAGCCCGGCTTTGAGGTGGGCACCACCATCGAGTCGACACAGGCCCCCCATGCCCTGCCCACAGGGTCTGACACAGCAAAGTGTTTGAAGACAGTGTGGGGGAACAGTGGGAGAACGCGGCCCCAGGAAAATGGCAGTGTGCAGCGTGAGTGCAGTGTTGTTGTCCAATATGTTCCCCCTGCTTTATAGTCCAGCTTCATCACAACACAACAGTGAAAGACTACTTCACTTTGAGTCACTGCTGGCTCTGCCGACTGGGTCTGACATCTCCTGCCAGGAGTACAGGACAATGGAAGCTCTTGATCCATTTTAAGAGTGTAGTAGGCAACGTGAGTGTTTGATTAAAAAGTAAAAGGTATGAGATTGGTCTTCTTTTGTAAACCAGACGAAAAATGGAGAGGTGTTCTTTGATAACTATTGATAGAAACACCAAGGTGGTGACGGATCTGTTTTCAGCTATCGACAAGGTAAAGGCATGGTGGTAATTGTGTGAATGTGTGTTGGTGGGGGGGGGGGGGGTCCTCTCACCTTTAGTTGCAGGCCCTGGGTAGAGGAGGGCCATGGGACAGAGGCCATATAGGGCTGGCCGGGTGTCCTCTGTGTGAGGCCGGAGAGCTGGACCTGGTACTTCTTCATAATGACTCTCAGCTCCTTAGCCTGGCTCAGCATCTTCCAGCGGATACAGAGGACGAGGAGAAGCACACCTCTCATACCTATTAGTCATCCCACAGCACACAACAGACTGTGAGAGGCTTTCATAGTTACAAAGGTAGTGTATGTGTGTGTGTGTGTGTGTGTGTGTGTGTGTGTGTGTGTGTGTGTGTGTGTGTGTGTGTGTGTGTGTGTGTGTGTGTGTGTGTGTGTGTGTGTGTGTGTGTGTAGGTGTATGCGTTTGATGCTTATGTGAAATACATTGCAGTCAATGGGAAGGGATGATGATAAAGCTGCAATTGGTGAAGGACTTAGAAAGACATGTCTCTCTCTCTATTCTCCAATTCCTCCCTCCCTCCCTCCTCTCACTCTACCACTCCCTCCTCTCTCCTTCACCCTCTCCCCTCCCTCACTATCCCCTTCTCTCTCTCCCTTCCTCCTCCCCCCTCTATTCTCTCCCTCCTTATGTCCCTCCCACCCCCTCTTGTCATCTCTCTCTCTCCCTCCTCCACAGACAGGATGTGGAATAGAGAATGGAGCACCATGTTGAGGATGGATTAAGCTATTTCCTGTTGCCGCAGTAAGCTGAACCTCAACACAGGAGAGCATCCTTGTAAGGTCATGATGGGTTGTGTGGAAGGACGGTTAGCTAGTTCAGTTGCAGTCCACGGTTATGTGAGGGCTGTAGGTAATGATTTTATATGGAAGAAAGGCCTTGTTCTCTGAGGGACCAAGTTTTCACTGTGAAGAGTTAATTTCACATGCTCAGGCTTGCGTTCATCGGGAGCGTCTGTTGAACGATCTCATATGTGAATTTTGTTTGTAGCCTCAACCGTTCTGCCAATATCACTCAAAAGCACAATTAACTCCAGGTCAGGCTTCAATTGAGGACTACAAAACCTTCCTGCCATATGGTGGGGGGAGGGGCACATTAATTAATTGTTAATTGGATTAAGGTTAGGTTTTTTTCTAGGGTTGAGGCCCGAGCTCTTACCCTAGGTTCATATCCACCTTTGGCTCAACCTTAACCCTAACCCTACTTTCATATCTACACACAGCTCAATTTGATCCCTAACCCAGCTTAATGTCCACATCCCAGCTCAACCCTAAACCTAGGGTTGAGCTGGGAGGAAGATGGCACCGGAGAGGATGGCTGCTGTCTTATCGGCTCTTAACCAACTACTTTGTTTGGTTTTTAGTGTTGTTTGTAACTTATTCTGTACATAATGTTGCTGCTACCGTCTCTTATGACCGAAAAGAGCTTCTGGAGATCAGAACTGTGATTACTCACCTCAGATTAGACAAAGAGTTCATCTTCAATGAGTCGGATGGGAGGGACTCCTACAGACAGCTGACCAGGCCCAGATCCCCGGCGTTCGCTGGAGAAGGAAACTGAGATTTTGCAGAAAAAGATCAGGGTGCGAGTGGCTAATCGGCCTTTGCCTTCCGTCCTGCTAGCTAATGTTCAATCACTGGAAAATAAATGGGACGAACTGAAAGCAAGTTTATCCTACCAACGGGACATAAAAAACTGTAATATCTTATGTTTCACAGAGTCGTGGCGGAACGACGGCATTAAGAACATACAGCTGGCGGGTTACACAGGCCTCCTAATTGTCCCTAGAATCTCTAAGCAAACAGCTGGAGGCAGGGCTTTCTCCTATAGAGCTCAATTTTTATGGAACGGTCTGCCTACCCATGTGAGAGATGCAGACTCGTTCTCAACCTTTAAGTCTTTATTGAAGACTCATCTCTTCAGTAGGTCCTATGATTGAGTGTAGTCTGGCCCAGGAGTGTGAAGGTGAACGGAAAGGCTCTGGAGCAACGAACCGCCCTTGCTGTCTCTGCCTGGCCGGTTCCCCTCTTTCCACTGGGATTCTCTGCCTCTAACCCTATTACAGGGGCTGAGTCACTGGCTTACTGGTGGTCTTTCATGCCGTCCCTAGGAGGGGTGCGTCATTTGAGTGGGTTGAGTCACTGATGTGATCTTCCTGTCTGGGTTGGCGCCCCCCCTCGGGTTGTGCCGTGGCAGAGATCTTTGTGGGCTATACTCGGTCTTGTCTCAGGATGGTAAGTTGGTGGTTGAAGATATCCCTCTAGTGGTGTGGGGGCTGTGCTATGGCAAAGTGGGTGGGGTTATATCCTTCCTGTTTGGCCCTGTCCGGGGGTGTCCTCGGATGGGGCCACAGTGTCTCCTGACTCCTCCTGTCTCAGCCTCCAGTATTTATGCTGCAGTAGTTTATGTGTCGGGGGGCTAGGGTCAGTTTGTTATATCTGGAGCACTTCTCCTGTCTTATCCGGTGTCCTGTGTGAATTTAAGTATGCTCTCCTCCTCCCTGTAGGCCGTCTCGTCGTTGTTTGTATTCAAGCCTACCACTGTAGTGTTGTCTGCAAACTTGATGATTGAGTTGCAGGCGTGCATGGCCACATCGTCATGAACAGAGAGTACAGAGAGTGAACAGAGAGTACAGGAGAGGGCTAAGAACGCACCCTTGAGGGGCCCCAGTGTTGAGGATCAGCAGGGTCAAAATGTTGTTTCCTACACTCACCACCTGGGGCGGCCCGTCAGAAAGTCCAGGACCCAGTTGCACAGGGTCTCGAGCTTAATGACGAGTTTGGAGGGTACTATGGTGTTAAATGTTGAGCTGTAATCGATGAACAGCATTCTTACATAGTGTTGGAATCGGCTAAACTTTGAAAACTGAGATATTAAATAAATGATAGGAAAGAAGCATAGGAGTAAAGGAGTAAAAGAGAAAGGGTTTTATGTCAGAAGTTAAGGGTTCTCTGAAGAAAGACAGAAGGCTTTGGAATGTGTTGGGTTGACGAGAGGAGAGCAACGTGTTGGTATAGAGAATACAGATGGATACCTGTGGATTAGGTGAAGGAGGGGTTGAGGTTAGGAGGTGAGCACAGATTCCCTTAAGGGAGTAATAATGGTTTGGTGTCTTGTTATCCTTTTCCTGTTGAACCATAAAATGTAAGGATTGGAGAGAAGGAGTGTCTTAAGTGGGATGTATATAACTGTAATGGTAAGAAATGTTTAGCCGTCTGAATTACAGCTGTACAGAACCTTTGGGAAGAATTAAACTATCTCCTCCCTTATTTACTCTGAAAAATAGAAACCTAACAATGGGTATTCCTCTTTTCCAGATAATTTACAAACCAAACGTGTGTTTAGTGAGTCCGCCAGATCAGAGACAGCAGGGATGTCCAAGGATGTTCTCTTGATAAGTGTGTGAATTGGACAATTTTTAAAAATCAATTTTTTGGTGTCAGGGAGAATGTATGGAGTAAAGAAATACATTATTTTCTTTAGGAATGTAGTAAAATAAAAGTAGTCAAAAATATAAATAGTACAGTAAAGTACAGATACCCACCCAAAAAACGACTTAAGTGTCACGTATTATCAAGGTGGGTGGAATCAGGCGCAGAGAGCAGGTTTCAGTGATTCGACAGTTTATTCTCCGGCGCACAAAACATGGTCAACCCAACATACAGGGTGAATAATCAAACACAGGATCAAAAATAGACCGGAGAAGTAACACACAAGTATTACACCAAATACATGAATACAAACAATCCCGCACAAAACAAGGGCGGGACAACCTACTACATATAAGGACGTTAATTAAACTAAAATACACACAGGTGAAACTAATAAGACAAAACCAACAGACAAACGAAAAAGGGATCGGTGTTGGCTAGTAGGACGGTGACGACGACCGCCGAGCACCGCCCGAACAGGCAGGAGAGCCAACTTCGGCGGAAGTCGTGACATTAAGTAGTACTTTAAAGTATTTTTTCTTAAGTACTTTACACCACTGCCAACACAGAGACCCAACACAATACACCCCAACACCACTTTGAGGTGGTGACTATGGATAAAGGGGTTAAAGGTGGAGAAAGTTGTGACGTTGTGACAAAACAAAGTGGAAACCAATCCTGTCAGTTTCCCTTCTGAACCCTCCCCAATACTAACCTCTACACACACCAAAAACACACAGGGTTCTCCCAGAGCCCACTGTGAGACTCTCCCCCTTACCTTCACTCAGACACTCCATCCCAACATCCCCAGTCTTCACTCCAGTCTTGTACCGGCCCACCAGACACGACATGACACATTAAAAAAAAGTAAGGATTGGCAAATAAGGTCTCACAAACCAATTGCCATCATTTGGTGCCTCAAACCTGAGCCGAAATACCTCCCCACTCATACAAACACATCCAAGTTGACAGTTATCCTAGAGCACAGTTCCACTACATTTACTGGGGTCTTGGCCAAATCTACCCCAAACCTCAACACCAGAGGTGAATTTAACAAGGGAAATAGTTTGCGAACGTTGGCTAACATATTCCATTCGTTTTGTATTAGCCATGACTATTCTCTAGCGTTAGCTAACAGTCTGAGAAGGTAGTGTGCAGTGAACGTAAGTGTCTGTTTCGGTTTTAAACTGCAATTAAAAATAATCAAGTGGCCATGTAGAATTTCTAACTATATTTAGTAGCAATAGCTAAGTCATTTTCGGTTTGAATATTGCCGCTAAAAAGCCACAGTAATCCTTACAAAAAGGAGCTATTTGATGTTCATTCAAATCTTTCAACTGAAAATTGTTACTCTGGCAACATGTTCGCCGCAAACAGAAGCCTTGTTGAACCTGCCTCAGGGTTATGGTGCTGTCTCTGGGTCTCAACAACAAAGACCAAACACAGAGACAAACAACCATAGGACAACTGCAATCACTCCACAGTAAAGCTACAGCCATGTACCCCAATGCAACCATCTACTTCCCCATCATTAACTACTCACCCTACCTGTCAGAGAAACAACAAGCCATGCTCAAACACATTCATTCACACATCGCCACACACTACAACCCCCTACTACAAATCCATCGGCTCAGGATTCCACACCGAAAAAGACAACATACACTGGACACCAGCCACGGCTGCAAAGAACCTGAAACATTGGGCAGGACAGTTAAAGTAGTGGGGGAGGGTATGATTACACCATAGCCTCTCCACCAAGACACAAACATCCTCAGTCTCTCATCCACTTTTCACCTATTACACCCTGAGACTGAGCTGCTGGAAAGTGGGCTCACCTACATCCCCACGCCGCTGCACCATGGGGACCGCCAAAGAGACATCCACAGATACCATAGAACTCTCAAACTGCTAGACTATTTTGACTATACATCTGACTACCTGACTCCACCATTCATTGTCCCATCTAGATGGGAACCAAAACTATAGACGACATCGGCACCTATTGGAAGACCAACGCACAAAACCAACACACAAATGACCAGACTTTCGTACCTCTACCATAACCTCACCACAGAACATCCCCCAAGAAGACAAGCCATTGCCAAATTCCATGAACACAAAGACATAACCATAAAACCAGCAGACAAAGCTACAAGATGGTGACCACCGATAACCAACAATGCCTCTTTGAAGCCAACTGGCAACTCTCTGACTCACAACACTACACTCCTATCCCTGCTTTACACAGATCCAGACACAAAGCAGACAGATAATAGCAGAAAATACATTATGCATAGAAAAAAAGTCATATGTAGACCAGACCCACCCAGACAGATACTTCTCTATCTCCTCCCTACGATCCAGATACCCGGACAGTCCCTTTTGAGGTCCCTAAGGGAAGAGACAGATTGTTGTCCGACTGTGGGAGTGAGTACTATCACTGCACTGTCAGAGCTGGAAACACAAACAAAATCTGAAAACACTCTGGATACATTCAGCAACATTCTAATAATTTTCCTGGGAAATGTGGGTTAGGTTTAGAGTAAGAGGATCAACAAGTAGCCACACACCTCTCCAATGTGAGCACAGTTCCAGAGTCATTTTAATGCACTTTTATGACTTTTTAGCTCTTCTAGGTGTGCCGTTGAGGAACTAGAGCACTTGGAGTTTTTTGTTTGGAACACAACCCTGCATCCCCGCCATCACACACAATTACTGTCGCTGTTCACGCAATCCAAACACAAGGTCCATTATCAATCTCAATCTGGTTCAGGTGGGCATCGATTGAAATACGGCTCTATAGCCAACATGACTAGCTAAGTTATAGAACATTACATTACAGTGTTAGCAATGCAATTCAGGGAAACAGGTCATCATTTTGGTGCGCATAGGAAGGAGTCATGACTCCTGAGGTCATTCAGGTGCGTGTGCCTCGGAATATTTTCTTCACAATAGACAAACATAGGCTCGTTCTGAGGTGTTCAGGTTCAGAACAGCTGTCAGTCAAAGCCCATACAGCAGACTGTAATTTATTCACATAAGCATCAAACACTATATATACAAAAGTATGTGGACACCCCTTCAAAAGAGTGGATTTGGCTATTTCAGCCACGCCGGTTGCTGACAGGTGCATAAAATCGAGCACACAGCCATGCAATCTCCATAGACAAACATTGGCAGTAGAATGGCCTTACTGAAGAGCTCAGTGACTTTCAACGTGGCACCGTCATAGGATGCCACCTTTGCAACAAGTCAGTTAGTCAAATTTCTGCCTGCTAGAGCTGCCCCGGTTAACTGTAAATGCTGTTATTGTGAAGTGGAAAAGTCTAGGAGCAACAACGGCTCAGCCGCAAAGTGGTAGGCCACACAAGCTCACAGAACAGGACCGCCATGTGCTGAAGTGCGTAGTGCTTAAAAATCACCTCAGTTGCAACACTCACTACCGAGTTCCAAAGTGCCCCTGGAAGCAATATCAGCACAAGAACTGCTCGTCAGGAGCTTCATGAAATGGGTTTTCATGGCCGAGCAGATGCACACAAGCATAAGATCACCATGGGCAAAGCCAAGCTTTGGCTGGGGTGGTGTAAAGCTCGCCGCCATTGGAATCTAGAGCAGTGAAACACGTTGTCTGAAGTAATGAATCACACTTCACCATCTGGCAGTCCAACGGACAAATCTGGGTTTGGCGTATACCAGGACAACGCTACCGTCCCAGAATGCATAGTGCCAACTGTAAAGTTTGGTGGAGGAGGAATAATGTTTTTTGGGGTATCTTTACTTTATTTTGCTATTGATATTTTGGGCAACTTTTACTTTTACTCCACTACATTCCTAAAGAAAATAATGTACTTTTTACTCCCTACATTTTCCACCCAAAAGTACTCGTTACGTTTTCAATGCTTAGCAGGACAGAAAAATGGTCCAATTCACACACTCAAGAGAGAAAATTCCTTGTCATCTCTACTGCATCTGATCTGGCAGACTCACTAAATACATATGCTTCATTTGTAAATTTGTGTTGTGTGCCCCTGGCTATATGGTTTTCTTAATATAAGGAATTTTAGATCATTTACACTTAAGTATATTTTAGCAATTTAATTTACTTTTGATACGTAAGTATAATTAAAACCAAATACTTTTAGACTTTTACTCAAGTAGTATTTTACTGGGTGACTTTCACTTTTACTTGAGTCATTTTCTATTAATGGAACTTTACAAATATGACAATTGTGTACTCTTTCCACCACTGATTTCTAGAGTTTTCCCTGTTAGTTAACACTATTAATGTTTCCCTTTACTGTGGCAATTGTGATCGAATCAACGCAATATTAGACACTTTCAATGCAACATAGGATTTTATTGTGCATGACTCAGCCCGTACTCTACAGAGACCGGTGTGGCATGACAAATTAGACCTACAGTAGGCCTACAAAACCAATCAGAGCTGCAGTAAGCCTGTACACAAATAAACCACTGCCGTATATGGATCTGTGCCATTCACTTTGAACTGGACTGTGTTTACAGCATGAGTGGTCATGAGTTGATGTGCTTGTTTTGAGATCAAAGCAGGAGATGCTCGTAGCAACGTGTGCACATTTTGTTCATATCCTTTGCTAGTTAGTGAGTTATTAGCCCAGTTATAGATCATTTGTAGTCAGCAAGGGGGGAGTGATTGCTTCCTACAAGGGCACAAAACATGTACATTTTTAGATACCTTTGGAAAGCAAGTCAGGTATAGAGCTTTTCTTTTGTCTTAAAGGGGCAGTGTTGTATTTTGAGACACGCTTGACTAAGCTAAGTAGCCAATAGGCAAAGGTTAGCATAATTTGTCTGATTCTCTGTTATAATGGTATGGGAATAATAATGCACTTTATTTTGTAAAGTGGTTTCTTGCATCTAACACCACAACATTTTCAGTCACCTCCTTGTCTGAAGGACAAGTGGATCAACAGGTTAATGTCAAGCCCTGCATGTTTTTTTCAAAAGACTCATGGAATGTAGGCCTACTCTACATTGAACACCACACATTGGCTGCTACTGTAGGCTGAATGATAGAACAGCTATTTCCATGTTAAAATGTAAAGGGATGCATTTTCTCATTTAAAAAAATGGTAGTCCACTCTGGTAGCCTACTTGGCCACTGTTAAAACAGCCTCAGTGTTCACAGTAAAAGCGTGCTG
Source organism: Oncorhynchus mykiss (assembly GCF_013265735.2). NCBI lineage: Eukaryota > Metazoa > Chordata > Actinopteri > Salmoniformes > Salmonidae > Oncorhynchus > Oncorhynchus mykiss. The sequence continues at coordinate 46,458,748 of NC_048565.1, read as the reverse complement.
GAAGTTTTCATCAAAATCAAGTTTGCGCTCAGCAGAACTTACATTTTGGTGACAGGGACACATCAATTCCCACAAGGAGCAGGAGCTGCTGTAGCAGGGTTGAGCACTAACATATTCTACTCTCGTATGAATGATTCTAGCCAAAGTAGCTGTACTTTAACATTTCAATCATGTTGTATTGAAATAATGTTTTCCAAGGTCAGTTATTCCGTTCGTAAACACATTTCTACAGCTGTACCTTGACTGGCTGCTTCACCGCTTGGTACACACAACATTTGCTCACACATGCAAAACACACACACGCATACTGATGGCACACCTACTCACACATAGATATACTTCCACACTCTTCAGATATGTTGCTGCTACTCTGTTCATTATGTACATGAGCCTAGTTACTTTACCCTCTACATACATGTACATATTACCTCAATTACCTCAACTACCTCGTACCCCTGCACATTGACTCTGTACTGGTACTCCTTGTATATTGTCACGCCCTGGTCTTAGTATTTTGTGTTTTCTTTATTATTTTGGTCAGGCCAGGGTGTGACATGGGTTTATTATGTGGTGTGTTTTGTCTTGGGGTTTTAGTAGGTATTGGGATTGTGGCTTAGTGGGGTTTTCTAGTGTAGTCTATGGCTGTCTGGAGTGGTTCTCAATCAGAGGCAGGTGTTTATCGTTGTCTCTGATTGGGAACCATATTTAGGCAGCCGTGGGTGATTGTTCCTGTCTCTGTGTTTGTTTGCACCAGATAGGCTGTTTAGGTTTTCGTGTTACGTTTCTTGTTTTGTATTGTTCGTGTTTATTCGGTTATTAAACATGTATCAAAATTACCACGCTGCATTTTGGTCCTCCTCTCCTTTTATCGGAAGAAAACTGTAACAGTTATTGTTATTTTTATTGTGATACTATTTCCTTTTTTATTTTTATTTTTGCAAATGTTGCTAACTTTTTAACTCTACGTTGTAGGGAAAGAGCTCATAAGTAAGCATTTCCCGGTGAAGTGTATACCTGTTGTATTCGGCGCATGTGACATAACATTTCATTTTATTTTTATATTTTAGTTTATATTGCCCTCTGTGTTCAATCCCTAGGTATACAAACAATGATACAGTATATTCAATACATTTGTAATGTGGGTGAACTACCCATGTAACACTTGTATAAGGAGTCCTCGATGTTGCTTTATTATGTAATGAGAAGCTACAGGTCTGCCCATCCCGTTCCGCAGGGCTGTGGTGGAGTGTTGTTATTACTGTGTGTATGGAGTCAGTGAGGCATATAGAAGTCCAGTGCTATAATGACCAGGGCTGCTTTGAGGTCCCAGGCCGTCTAGGACACACAGGGCCTCTCCTCTCAATGGCCCATCCGCTGCTTCACTTCACCCACAGCACAACAGAGCACAGACAAAACAGAATATTTCGAGACCTAATGCTCTCACACAATGGGGGTAGATGAGTCAACAAAACTTGGTGTGGTGTTTGTTAAACCCACCTTTTTTTTGGGGGGGGGGGGGGGGGGGGGGGGGGGTACCGTGAGGCTGTTTCACTGTGAGACTGAGAATCTCCTTCTTGGTAACTTTCTTTCTGTCATGTAAAGAAAAGCAAGAAGATAAGGATGAAGATACAACTACACTGCCACAATACCATAGTAATTAGATTTAATAACAACAGCAATTCAGTTGTAAAACAACCCTTCAACCCATGGACAGAAAGGAGACGTGACTCTGGTTTGTCACGTTCACAAAGCGCCCTTTCTCTTCCTCTGTCGTTCTCTCTGGCACTCTATTTGCTGCTCCTCTCATCTCGGTCATCGCAGTGAAATCAATTATTCATCCAGCTAGTGAAGTGGGAGACAGTCAGCGTTGTCTTGTTTCATGAAGAGGGTGATACACACACAAGTCAATAACTCATTGCAGGCCCATTGTGGTGGGAGGTAAGAATCAGAGAATGCTCAGTGAAAGGCTGCCCTCAGACCGACACACAGTATTCAGAGGACAAGACCTACCCGCTAACACAGTCCCCACTCTAACAGAGGGAGAGAGCAAAAGAGAGAGAGAGGCAAGAGAGGGAAATTGCAGAACTTTTTCCCACTCCCTGAAGCACTATAGTGGAACAAATGACTCAATGTGCTCTGTATGCTAGTAGTTTGAAACCTATTGCACTGTACTGTAAGTAAATCTTGTTCTTGAAATGTAAAGCGGCTGCTCGTAGGTCACCGTCTCACCCATAGCACAATGAGAAGAATCCACAGTAGATGCAGTCAGCTATCTCTTTGTTCTTTCAGGCATAACAAAGCTCTCTTATAGCAGTGAGAGGCACTCCACCATCTCTTAGCCATAACTTCTCACTCAAACAGTGAAGTCCCACCCTCTGTTTAACAGGTTACACACTTGTCCCTATGACTCCATAAAACACCAAAGATCAGTGGGAGACTAGTGTGTGGTGGGCACTGATGCATAACATTCCAATTTCAGAGCAAGCAGGAGTTAGGCTGCAATACAGAGAAGAAGAGGAGAGGAGAATCAAGGCCCAACTCTGACTGAGTGCAAAAACTGGTCCAGTGTGTGTGCTATTGTATTACTGTACAGCAGGGTTCCGCAACTAGCAGCCCACAGGCAATTTTATTTGGTCCCCTAAGTTTTCTGAGAAATAAAGGAATGTAAATATACAGTGCATTTGGAAACTATTCAGACCCCTTGACTTTTTCCACAATTTGTTACATTACAGCCTTATTCTAAAAAGTATTAAATTACAGATTTTCCTCATCAATCTACACACAATACCCCACAATGACAAAGTGAAAACAGGTTTTTAGAAACAGAAATACCTTATTTACAGAATTATTCAGACCCTTTGCTATGAGACTCGAAATTGAGCTCAGGTGCATCCTGTTTCCATTGATCATCCTTGAGAGGTTTCTACAACTTGATTGGAGTTCACCTGTGGTAAATTCAATTGATTGGACATAATTTGGAAAGGCACACACCTGTTTATATAAGGTCCCACAGTTGACACTGCATGTCAGAGCAAAAACCAAGCCATGAGGTTGAAGGAATTGTCCGCAGAACTCCGAGACAGGATTATGTCGGCGCACAGATCTGGGGAAGGGTACCAAAAAATGTCTGCTGTACTGAAGGTCCCCAAAAACACAGTGGCCTTCATCATTGTTAAATAGAAGAAGATTGGAACCACCAAGACTCTTCCTAGAGCTGGCCACCTGGCCAAACGGAGTAATTGGGGGAAGGGCCTTGGCCAGGGAGGTGGCAAAGAACCCGATGGTCACTCTAACAGAGCTCCAGAGTTCCTCTGTGGAGATGGGAGCCCCTACCAGAAGGACAACCATCTCTACAGCACTCCACCAATCAGGCCTTTATGTGGAGTTGCCAGATGGAAGCCACTCTTCAGTAAACGGCACATGACAGCCCGCTTGGAGTTTGCCAAAAAGCACCTAAAGACTCTCAGACCATGAGAAACAAGATTCACTGGTCTGATGAAACCAAGAATGAACTCTTTGGCCTGAATGCCAAGCGTCACGTTTGGAGGAAACCCATCCCTACGGTGAACCATGGTAGTGGCAGCATTATGCTGTGGGGATGTTTTTCAGCAGCAGGGACTGGGAGACTAGTCAGCGTTTGATTTATTTGATTTGATTTGGATTCTTTTAGTCCCCATTTGGACTAATCTTCCAAGAGTCCTTAAACACTAAAATACAATTTATAATACAAACACATGTTCACATGTAACACACTATTACAAACATACATAATATACTAACATAATGACCCAATAAATACTCAATCTAAATAATGCAAAAAAAAAATATATTGAAAGGTTTCTAGTTTGCTCAGTTAATTTATTCCATTTCTTTATTGCTCTAAATCGAAATGTTATTTTGCCTATTTCTCTTTTCTTTCTGGATAATGCATAGATGGTGGACAATCTATTCCTAGTATTTAGGGAATGTCTGTCTCTTACCAACTGAATACCATTGTGAATAGAACTTGGCCGTTTTAAATTATGTATATTATAAAATAAAATAAGCATGTTTTTTTCAATGATCCTTTCGATTGATGACCAACCAAGGACACTGAGCATGACTGCAACAGAAGAACCATATCTCCACCTTAAAACAATCATTGCTGCTTTATTCTGTGCATTCTGCAGCCTCCTAACTTCACTTGATGATGCATTTTCCCAGACCACAGTACAGTAGTACACCTGACTCTCAATTAATGCTTGTGTTATTTGCTGAATAATTTTTCCTGGTAAATATTTAGCTATCCTTCTGATTATGCATGCTGTTTTAATAATTTTCTTTTTACATAGATTCGTTATTTGAGATGACCATGATAAGCAGTTGTCTAGCTGCACTCCCAATAGTTTGGTTTCTGCCACTTATTCAATTTGTACTCCTCCCATACTTAATTGTATCCCATGCTGTTTTGGCCTTTTCCTAGTTGAACAGACCAACATAACTTTGGTTTTCTTGGTGTTTAAAACAAGTTTGTTTTGGTAAACCCACTCCCTGATATTCTCCAAATCTCCTTGTAAAGCTTGCTGTACCTGTTTAACCTTGTCTTGCTGCATAAATTGTAGTATCATCTGCAAATATCATAGCTTGAGCTGAGGCATAGGGAAGATCGTTGGTATATATTAAATAAAGAAGTGGCCCAAGGCAGCTGCCCTGCGGCATTCCACAGTTTAACACATGAGGGGAAGAAAATGAACCATTGATATAGGTGGACTGTTTCCTGTCAATTAGATATGACTGTACCCAATTCAATGCTACCTCCTTAAAACCATAATGCATTAATTTCGTCAAAATGATTTAATGATCCACTAAATCAAATGCTGCACTGAAATCTAAAAATAGTACGCCCACAAACTCACCATTATCCATAGCATTGAGCCACTGGTCAGTAATGTCAACCAATGCAGTGGTAGTGGAGTGTTTTTTGCGATAAGCATGCTGATTGGCTGTAATCAGATCATTATTTTCCATGTACTCCCACATTTGTCTACTCACAATACCTTACTGAGTGTTGGGAGTAGTGTTTGGTCGACTATTGGCAGGGGTAATGGGTTCTTTGCGGTCTTTCGGAATAGGACACAGTTTTGCATGCTTCCATACATTTGCAAACATCCCCTTATGCATTTCAGTGGAACTGCAATCTGGGGAGCAGCACAGCGAAGCAAAAAATTGTCCATAAGACCATAACCTGTAGATTTACCATCAGGTAATGACTTCAACAGGTTTAACACCTCCTCCACTGACACCGTTTGTAGACTAAAAGAGCAGATATTGTTGCTCATAATATGATCATCAATCCATTGGACAATAGCTTGTTTGGAAAAATGTATGTTTACATTGTTGCACAGTAATTTAATTTTCTTTGTAAAAAAATCTGCAAAATGATTGGCAATATCAACTGCTTATGTTATTATTCTCCCGTCAAACTCCACACTAGATGGGCATGATGAGATAGATGTACCAAGTAAGCCCTTAACTGTGTTCCATACCTTTTTAGAATCATTTTTAGAATCAATAAACGCATTGTTGTCATTTCGATTAAATTTAACTGCATAATTACATAATGTTCTATAATTCTGTTCATCAATTTCTAATTTTGACTTGGCTGCCAAGACTTTTGCCATATTTCTTTGAGAAAAAGCCTCACCCAGTTCATCATCAATACATGGAGATGGACGGGCACCAACTGTACTCTTTCTTATAGGGGCATGATGGTCCATTACCTCCATGAGCAAATCAATAAAACATTCTGTAGCGTGATTTAAATCATCCTCTAGATAAATCAGCTCCCAGGGTACAGCAGCCAAATCATTTAGAAATAGCTCATGATTAAATGTTTTAAAATGTATTTTGACCACAATCCTAGGGGGTTTCTTTGGAACCTTGGTGTTCATGGTTATGGTCACAATATTATGGTCTGTCCAGCCCACTGGCATTGATCTGGCTTTTCAGCATTGCAATGGTATATTACAGAAAATCAGATCAATGCATGTGTCTGAACGATGACCCAACTTAATTGAAGATCTAGTAGTATCATTAACCATTTGTTTCAAACCACAGTTCTTAGCATTTCTCATCAATTTTGTTCTATTCGAATTATTCTGATCCTTCCAATTTATATTAAAATCACCCAAGATAAATACATGTCTGTTGCTATCTGTGGCCTGGTCAAACCCAGTACATAAGTCATCCAGATAGGACACCTTAGAGCAAGGAGGTCTATACACACATCCTACCAATATGGGTGCCTGGTGAGACAGATGTATTTGAGCCCATAGTGCCTCTATTTGACCTACATTAAGGTCATCCCTCCTCTTCAAAGGTATATGATTCTGAATATACAGTGCAACACACCCACCATTCCTATTCCTGTCCCTTCTCAGTAGACTATATCCTTGAATGTTCATTTGCCCATCATTTACAGATGCATCTAAATGTGTTTCGGTCAAAGCCAAAATATGAATATTATTTATGTTGACCAAGTTAAAAACCTCACGTATTTTGTTAGGAAGGCTACATACATTAACCTGAGCCATATGCACCCTTTCCTTATCAAGTAGAGATCAATAGAGAATGTATTCGTTATAGTTGAAGTTGTCGTGATACACTACAACACACAAACTCGGTTTTAAACATTCAATTAAAATAGCCAGGGAGTTACTCCCGTGTCCCAATACAATTGCCCGTTGATATAAAGTTTATCCATCACCATGGAGACTCGTTGATTCAGGCAACGCTTTTCCTTCCTGACGGGTTATAGTTTTTTTCTCCTTTCATTGACCTCGGTGGGGAAGTGATCATTCATTCCAAAATCAGTGTTTCTGAGTTCTCTGCCCATGTTCTTGGTCATTTCCTTTTGGTTAAATTTGTCAAAACATGCAATAATTGCCTGTGGCCTATTTCCAGAGGCCTTACCTCTTCTATGGACTCTGGAGAAAGTGGCATTACGCACAACATCAGTGGGCAGTTTTAATTGAGTTGACATAAAGTCTCGGACTGTGTCCTCACCAGCCTCTGCTGTTGTCATTCTCCGGTATCCCTGAGAGTATTTGATTGTTCCACATTGATCGACACTGTACATCAAGCAGTGTTTCTTTAAGTTGTTTGTTCTCCCTTTGCACCACCTCCACCTTGCCATAAATAGAGTCTACAGTACCTTTCATCTCCGTGTTCTCTTTCCTTAGATCATCAATCTGACGTTGGCTGAATTCTATACTGGCACATAACGCATTGATGTCCTCTCGTAATATATCCAAGATATCAAGTTTGGCAAACCTTTCATTGAGGGATTTTAACAAGTCCACATCCATATCAGTAAACCTCTCCCCACTCGCGCCCTCTTACTAGGGGATGGTTTGGTTCCATCGTTGATACCTATTGGCCAACCTGGTTTTGGTTTGTTTTGTTGATTTGGTTGGTTGTCCTTAACAATGCTTGAATCCTCTGAAACCAGCGAGATGTTTCTTTGAGTTCGTAAGTATCTCTCGTCAATGAATCGTTCAAGCTCTTCAATGGATTCTGAATCATCCAGCGTGTTTACAGGCAGAGTTACACACACAAACAAACTGTTCCGCAGCAACTGAAAACCGCTGATTAGTTATACGAAGTTTGTAATGATTAATAATGGTCCCCAGTATGGATGTAGCTTGGCTGAGGAGACAGTAGCTATGTGGCATTAACTTGTCCATTGATTTTCTGTCGACATTTAGAAAGTTAGAATAGGACATAGGATTGAGGGAAAGATGAATGGAGCAAAGTACAAAGAGATCCTTGATGAAAACCTGCTCCAAATGTGATGTGGTGAGGTTGGACCCAGGTGCAGAGAAGAGACCAGACGAGGAATCAGTGGTTAAGGATAAACATAATACTTTACTGATAAACAGTAGCCGCAGGATCACAGTACACTTGAAAAAACAACAAACACTAAGTCTCGAAAACTCACTCAAGAAACAAACGCACGCTGTAAAAAATTCAAGCTTCTGCAAAGAACACCAGAAAACACATATTTTAACAGGGAACTCATAATGATTAATAGGACACACCTGTGTGTCATTCATGTCTGTAGGACAGTCTCTGCTGCCCTCTGGTGACATGTGGAACCATGACACGAAAGCACTCAGGACCTCAGACAGGAGCGAAGGTATACCTTCCAACAGGACAACGACCCAAAGCACACAGCCAATACTTATGTAAATGTGATATGTCAGTCATTTAATTTTATACTTTTGCAAAACATTTTAAAGACCTGTTTTTACTTTGTCGTTATGGGATATTGTTTGTAAAATAAGGTTGTAATGTACAAAATGTGGAAAACGTCAAGGGGTCTGAATACTTTCCGAAGGCACTGTATACAGTATCAGTCAAAAGTTTGGACACACCGACTCCTTTAAGGGTTTTTCTTTATTTTGACTATTTTCTACATTGTATAATAATAGTAAAGAGATCAAAACTGTGAAATAACACATATGGAATCATGTCGTAACCAAAAAAAGTGTTAAACAAATCAAAATATATTTTATATTTGCAATTTTTCAAAGTAGCCACCCTTTGCATTGATGACAGCTTTGCACACTCTTGGCATTCTCTCAACCAGCTTCATGAGGTATTCACCTAGAATGCATTTCAATGAACAGGTGTGCCTTGTTACAAGTTAATTTGTGGAATTGATTTCCTTCTTAATGCGTTTGAGACAATCAGTTGTGTTGTGACAAGGTATGGGTGGTATACAGAAGACAGCCCTGTTTGGTAAAAGACCAAGTCCATGTTATGGCAAGAACAGCTCAAATGAGCAAAGAGAAATGACAGTCCATCATTACTTTAAGACATGAAGTCAATATGGAAAATGTCAAGAACTTGAAGTTTCTTCAAGTGCAGTCGCAAAAACCATCAAGCTCTATGATGGAACTGGCTCTCATAAGGACGGCCACAGGGAAGAAAGACCCACTGTTACCTCTGCTGGAGTGGATAAGTTCATTAGAGTTATCAGCCTCAGAAATTGCAGCCCAAATAAATGCTTCAAGTAACAGACACATCTCAACGTCAACTGTTCAGAGGAGACTGCGTGAATCAGGCCTTCGTGTTCGAATTGCTGCAAAGAAACCACTAATAAAGGACACCAATAATAAGAAGAAACTTGTTAAGGCCAAGAAACACGAGCAATGGACATTAGATCTGTGGAAATCTGTCCTTTGGTCTGATGACATCAAACTTGACATTTTTGGTTCCAACCACCGTGTCTTTGTAAGAGTAGGTGAACAGATGATCTCCGCATGTGTGGTTTCCCCCGTGAAGCATGGAGGAGGAGGTGTGATGGTGTGCGGCTGCTTTGTTGGTGACACTGTCTGTGATTTATTTAGAATTTAAGGCACACTTTAACCAGCATGGCTACCACAGCAATCTGCCACGATATGCCATCTCATCTAGTTTGCGCTTAGTGGGACTATCATTGTTTTTCAACAGGACAACGACCCAACACACCCCCAGGCTGTGTAAGGACTATTTGACCAAGAAGGAGAGTGATGGTGTTCTGCATCAGATGACCTGGCCTCCACAATCACCCGACCTCAACCCAATTGAGATGGTTTGGGATGAGTTGGACCAATAACGGTGTTTCTGAAATGATTCATTAAATGGGATACAAAGTCATAAATAGATGGATTCAGACTCTTTAGAACTCAAACAATTGGTCTGTGTTTTGCTGTATAAAATCCTGTCACAATAGACACAGAAAATGTCTTATGAATCCTATAAATCTCTTCTCCCTATTCCATTTTGTGTATAGCTTAAAGGTAAAACAAAATCAGTGATGAAATCATGCGATCTGAAATAAAAATGTTAAAAGTGAATAGACCTACAACAGACATTTGGTTTCCTGTCATGGATGGCCCGGTCTGGGCCAGCTTCTCGACTTAGCGTTGGCCCGGCTGACCTGGCTTGCTCTGTGAGGTCCGGACAGCTGTGATTGCGGTAGAGATTTCACACAGTGTAATTACCACACTGACACCAGGGACTGAGAGGTGGGGGGGAGAGAAGGAAAAGTGGGCTCTACTCTACAGGTTATTAGCACTAAACACGGAGGGAAATCAAATGGCGGAGTCAACGCGTAATTTGAAGACCTATCGAGCCTCATCAGGAACAGCGGGGAGGAGAGTGCCTCACTTCATCAGCTCCCTCTCCGACTTCTAGGGGAAATTACAGTAATTAAAATTGCAGCTAAGTACTGCAGCCGGGCCTGGCAGCCAGGGGATCCTTTCTTCGCCCATCACCTTCAGCTTGGGCGGTTGATTTTGCATGACCTTCCTATCCCCTGGCGCTGGCCTGGCGGGCACTGGATCTTTGTCTGTGTGGCTATAGAGAGAGAGCGAGAGGGAGAGGGAGAGAGAGAGAGAGAGAGAGAGAGCGAGAGTGAGAGCGAGAGTGAGAGTGAGAGTGAGAGTGAGAGCGAGAGCAAGAGAGAGAGAGAGAGAGAGAGAGAGAGAGAGAGAGAGAGAGAGAGAGAGAGAGAATGGAGATAATTACTGGGCTTTGGGCTGATGCTGTATTGATCAGGTGAAGAGGTGCCCAGGCAAAATGAGAGTCCCAACACTGTGGACCTCGGCGAATCGAAAGGTAATTCCAGCCTTGGTACAACTCGGCTCTTCTCTCCCCTCTCTATCTCTCGCTTTCTCTGCCCTTCGCTCTCTCTACCCTTTCATTAGAAAGCAGCTGTGATATTGCCAAATCAATACACAGCACTGGATTGATTCTGCTGTCGGCGAGCCTTTCTTTGGGAGACAGGCTCAATCAGTGGCCTCTGACTTACGGCCTCTTGATCCTAATGTGTGCTACTGTATGAGTGCACGTGAGTTTCTCCTCTCCCGGGATGGGAGTGGCGAAGGAGGGGGAGAAAATAACCCCCGTACCTGGCCGGATGATGATGCTGTTGTGGCATTTTAGCCCTCTGTCAATATTCCTTTTATTTACTTCACTGGAGAAGAGATGCAGGCGATTGGCTATAATCATATCATTGTGGATGCTTATAGAACCTCTGGTCAAATGACAGCAAAGAGAGATGAGCTCAAGTGAAAATTCCCCCACAAATCAATGCGACATATCATGTATTTTTTTTTTCTCCAGAGGTGATAGGCTGTGTTTGAAAAGACACTTACACAAGACATGCATGCAATAAAAGATTAGGAGTCCAACAACCTCTGTCAAAACACTGAGGACGAGCACATTCACTGAAGGGAATCTTAATTAGCTGGTAACAAATGCAGTCCATGCCTCGCTAACACTGTAATTAGAATCACTCCGGAGTGGGCTTTCATCACCTGTCTGTACTCCTAATAATCTGTTCACCAATGGCTGCCCCATATGTCCATGTGGATTCTCTGAAATCCAAATGAATTTCACAAGCTGACAAAAAAAAAGCTAAAACTTCTCACAACAAATAAAGAGTTGCTATAAGTGTAGTTTTAAGAGTGTTTGAAGTTGTGATTCTCTGCTAAAAGGTGCAAATCGGTATTCCCCTTGCCCCAAGTCAAAAAATCAAAGCAATCCGAATGAACAGTCTTTTTGGTGTACAGTATTCTGACATTACGATTTCGACATCTTAACTTTGTGAGTATATGAAGAGCTTGGGCCTGAGGTCCAGACAAGTATTTACCAGACCCTCATGACACAACCTCATCCTAGGCTGGCTTTCACAGTCTAACATCGCCATGGCCGAAGCTAATGAAGAGACGTGTCCGTAGCAGAGGCCTTACCAATCCTCTTCACAGCTGAAGAGGCCTTGAGGGGCGTCGAGGGGCCAAACAGCACTAGAGGAATATTTAGACAGAGCCTCTTAACTAGAACAAAGGCCTCCTCATCTCCTCAGAGCGGCTCGTCATTACTGTCTCCAGCTACTGTCTTTGAGAGATCAACAGACATACTCCCTATTTTCCGATTGGAATATGGGCTTTTAAAGACGGGCTCTTATTCAGGGCCGGCCACAGCTGAATAGAGTGCACGTCTTAGCTCGCTTATTGAGGGATAAGAGGGGAATCATTTTAGACTCACACTACACAAGTAGAGGAGGTAATTAAAATGGCTGGCCTGCTAACGAAAGTAAAAGGCCTGTGTATAGAAGGGAGAGCTATTATAGACATCTTACAGGTCTCCTAGACTATGACTCCTCACTTATGTCAGCAAGGATGATTACGTTGGGAAAACTTTTTTGAAACCTGAAAAATGGGAGGAAAATGTATTGAAGTGGGGTGACTTCGTCCTTTTGTGTCACCATTATTGGTCTTTATTTAAGGAATCGATTCATATGACTGTATAATAGGCTGCAGGAAAGCACCAAGAAGAGTTCAAAACAAAAGGAAATGGCATCGCTACATCTACAAAACATTTGAAAGAGATGAAAGCACATAAAAGAACGATCCCTCTTTAGCATTTTCACTGTCAGGCATTATGAACGATACAAAACTCATCTGAATCCAAAGAAAAAAGGACATCTTGATTATACAGTGGCTTATAGCTGGATATCATTATGAACACCATTAGACACATGAGTTAATAGCATCCCAAACTCCAAGGGATTATGTTAAAATACATCAATTATTCAGGTCAGCAGAGGTTTTTAACTGTAATTGAAAACAAAATAGCCCTTAATCCCATAATATGCTTTCTCCCATATCTTTCTCTCTCTCTCTCTCTCTCTCTCTCTCTCTCACACACACACACACACACACACACACACACACACACACACACACACACACACATTAAACATAGACAAATAAAGGCTTACTTTGGCATAACTATATTATAATTGTTGCCTGGTTTCGGCTACGTATAAGTGTGACGTGGTAAGTAACTATGTGCGGCATGTTTTGCAGTGGGATGGGAGTGGTAATAGTGCCCCCCTATACTCTCTACCCCACCCTGTCCCTCTTTTCAGCTCGGCCTACTGCAAGTGATTGGGGTGATTCCGCGCCACTCTATTGAGACCATGGCAGGTGTTCACTCAACATCCCCTCTCCTCTCCCTAGGAGCCACTAATCCCATTCAGGAGGTCTGGCTATAACCCCCCCCCCCCCCCCAGCCCTCCCCGGCTCCGGCCCCGGCCCACAAACAAACACCCACAGCCGCTGGGCTTTGATACCCACTCCCCAGCCCCGCACCGTGGACCTGGGTGAACATGAGAGAGACTGGGCGGAGGAGCAGAGCGGGTGGAGGGGCCACAGGCTGGGGTTTAGCTAGATATACTCCATACTTTCATCTCGGAGGGCAAGGCATCATACATTGAGAGCAGTTTTACTGTTTGATCAAGATGTTATCGCTGTATATGAAACACTCCATTAACATTGATGGTGTTAATAGATTTGAGTCGTGCTCTAAGACTCTTACATTGGTAATGGAAACATCAAAGCAATGACAAATTCAAACACATTTTTTGACCCACGCCAATCATTCAGTGTGATGCATACTGTGTGCAGGTGCTGGTAGGTATACATACTGTAATCTACATACTAGTAAGTATATCTATAACACTCCAAAAGATCGCTTGATAGGCAAGAAGGATACATGTCAACCACTTGGATTTCAAGCTATCCTCGTATCCGTGGAGTCTCCTCAGAGGAAGGGGAAGACAAAATTGCTAAACATTTAAGGAGTTATCCTTTTTAGATAAAACTATACAAAATATAATTACGTCACCAAATAATTTATTAAAACACACTATTTTGCAAAGAAGGTCTACATCAGCACTTTGTAGGGTAGCACCATGGTGTAGCTGGAGGGCAGCTAGCTTCCGTCCTCCTCTAGGTACATTGACTTCAATACAAAACCTAGGAGGCTCATGGTTCTCATCCCCTTCCATAGACTTACACAGTATTTATAGACAACTTCCGGAGGACGTCCTCAAACCTATCAGAGCTCTTGCATCATGAACTGACATTTTGTCCACCCAAACAAAGGATCAGATAATGAATCTAGTACTGAAAGCATAAGCTACAGCTAGCTAGCACTGCAGTGCATGAAACATGGTGAGTAGTTGACTCAAAGAGAGTGAAAGACAATATTTGAAAAGTTTTGAACAAATTAAAGGAGAAGCAAAGTGAAGGAGAAGCAAGAGAGAAATAGAGAAAGAGAGAGAGATTTACAAAAAAATCCCCTTTCACTTTCACTTACTTAGCTAGCTAGTTTAGCCTACTGAAGCACCCTACTCAAACAGAGGGATGCTATGTTAGCTAGCTGGCTATGACTTTCCAACACAACAATATAACTATTCCAAGTCAAGGTAAGCTTTTGGTTTTACTCATTTACTGCCAGCAGGGCCCACCGGTGTAACTGCTCTGACTGTACACTGTAACATTACTGCATGATTGTAGCAGGTTTACTAACGCGTTATTTCTATTAGCTATGCTGACCATGATGTTACTTTAGCTAATATGGTGACAATGATGTAGTCTGTGTGTAGAGGTTTGGCTTGGAAAGTTTTTTTTTGCCTGGTCACATACAGCTGATGTGTTGTGCATTGAAGTCCACAAGTGAAGGGAAAAGGTGTGAGGAGGAGAGTGCATAGATGCGATAAGGAATACAACGTGACTGCTATGAATGTGAACTGTGTTTATGTGTGATTAGGGGTGTATTCATTCCACCAATTCTGTTGTAAAACGTTTCTTAAACGGAAGCAAATGGAACACAACGAGGATAAACATACCTGAATTTGTCCAATAGAAACAATTTGCAACTGTTGGACTAAAGATTACACCCTATATCAGCAAGATGCAGGCAAGAGTGTGCAAGGTGGTATTGAATGACACTGTCTGTCACCTAAAATGTGTCTCTCGATATGTTGTAAACTTTCATTCATAGGCTAGGTTGTAGCAACCTCCTGATGGCTATAGGAAAATTTCAAGTACCATGTAGTAGCCTAAACCTATTGCTGTTACATTGAACTGGGTGAATGGAAAAGGGAAAGGGGGATACCTAGTCAGTTGTACAACTGAATGTCTTCAACTGAAATGTGTCTTCTGCATTTAACCCAACCCCTGAATCAGAGAGGTGTGGGGGACTGCTATAATCAACATCCATGGTGCCCGGGGAATAGTGGGTTAGCTGCCTTGCTCAGGGCAGGAGGACATATTTTTACCTTGTCAGCTTGGGGATTAGATCCAGCAACCTATCGGCTACCTTCCCACCTGAATATGAATGAGAGTCATCCAATATGCTGTCATAGAACGTTCTACCACCTAAATATTGTTATTCCCTGTTTAACCTGACTACTTGCCTACTTGAACTGTTAAGGTGCTCTCGGTCTCCAGACACTCCCTGAGCTGTGAACACTGCAAAACACTACCCAGGAGCAATTATGTATTTTATATCTGACGGCCACAGAGCCATTATCATAGCCTGTCTATCACCATGTCTCAAATTACAACTGCAGCCGTGTGTTTGCAGTCATAATAATGTGGGAGTATCCACAGCAAAAGTTGTCAATATATATATTTTTAGGCCCACCCCAAAAATTAACATTTGTTAATAACACTTGTCTGCTTGTGCATTAACATATGGAAATAAAGCAGGGAGCTAAATGGTGAAAATGGAGAGGGGATTCATGCATGGCACCCAGATTTTCCCCTCCTGCTGGGCAATATTAATGTTGCTTCTTCACACTTCAGAGGCTGCCATTGTGTTGACAAAGAGGCCACTGTCAGGACAACAAGGAGCAGGTCAAGCAGAGACGGGGGGAGGTTTCCCAATCGTCTGCTGGAAGACACGTCTTCTCTCTGTCGTTAGACCATCTATACTTTTTACCCCCAACACACACACAAGCACTCACTTCTGCGTGCATGTACACCCATGCAACGACACACACACACACGCACACGCACACGCACACACACACACACACACACACACACACACACACACACACACACACACACACAACCTGCGTTTAGCTCTCCCTATTGTTTGTCTGGCTTTCCAAGTCATTTGACCTGAAATCAATATAATTTGTTGACTAATAATTACATCGCCATTACTAGTCTATGAGAGAGCTCAATAATTGTTTGGATGTTTTGTAAATCGTGGTTGACAGGGTGCGCTTTAGGAAAACCGTTTATAAACCGAGTTTAATTCAGCTTTTAAATGTTTTTTTTATTTCATTGTCACATTTTACAAACAAATTATAAAACCCAAGTTCTCTGTAACAACACACGTTTTTACTTCTAATAATAAATAAACAGTAGGCTGGCCATGTCATACGATTTTCACTGCTGTTCATTTTACTTTACAAAAAAAATTGAGTGAGTTTCCTTACTGGTCAATCAATCAATATGCCCCAATGCACATTATTTGATATGCCAAGACACACGTAACACGCCATGCAACATATGTACACAATTCATACAATTCTACAGTTGAGATATTTCTTAGCGTCTCACTTCACTGGACCGTGATAACAGAGCTGATCTCAGTGGACGGAGGCAGTCCGAGCCTGGGTGAGCGGGGAATAATATGTTTTAGAGATACGCAGGGACTCAGGCTCCAGCTGAACCTACCACATGCACCTGGTTAGGAAGAGAAGACTGCTAGTATGGACTGATGACCAAGTTGGTCCCCTACCAGCCACGACAGACCCAAGGCCATCATCACCCATCTGGTCAAGTGGATGATTCAAACACAAATATAACATTACCATACAAAACACTTGTTTTCCCTATTACAATACTGACATTTCGCTCAATCACACCAGTCAACCAATGATTGAGTATTAACGTTACTATACCTTTACAGGACTTTATTGGTCTGTGAAATGCAGTTAAAGCTACTGTACAGTACAACTCTTACACCATCCCTAGCATTTCCCCCCCGTGAAAGAGCTTTTGACTCCCTCCTCCACTTTGAGCGCCAGCTGACAGAACTGGAGACAGGATCTGCTGTATGAGGAGTACGTCACATGGCGGATGGATGCTAATTGTTGTTATGTTTCAGGTCTAGCAAGCATGCCCCCCCCCCCCCCCCCCCCCTGCTGCTCTGAGAATGTCTCTGACTTTTGATCCTGACATCTGTGTCGAACAGGAATTTCACTCTACCTCCACTTCCTTCTGATGTTGCTCCAGGAACTAATGGATTGTGAAAAAGCTGGCAGGATATCATCTCAGAACACGTTGTTCTTTCACAATCAAGTATGTGAGAATAACTTGACAGCTCCACACAACTCTTGGCAAAGAAAACAAGTGACTTGGAAGTTTTGGAGGTTCACAACAAGTGGCAAAGGTGATGGTTGGCGGTCAAATGTCAACTTTAAGTTTGGAGAAATGTTCATAAATTCAAAATTAAAAAAGGATAACACGTTTAATGTTTAATCATATATATCAAAGCACACTGTACTATTCTAAGCAGGAAGCTCCTTCCATAATCCCACCAACCTGTGACTCTATAATGAGTCTCCATAATTATCTGTCTGAGAATTTCCAGTAGACATGCTATTCTATTTTCTCTTACAAGAGGAGTAATAGGGTTTGAATTCATTCATCTGTTTAAAAAGAACATGTTGGATGTTATGCTTTTCTTTCCATTCGTTTTAATTATGTAATTAAACAAAGCAAGTAAAAAACAATGCATGATCGTCATTGTAGAGTTCCTGTCTTTCCCAATCCCAATCATTAGCACAGACATGTAGCCAGTTTTGTTCTGGACATGTCATTGATGTCAACATACTAATGAGTTCAGATAGCCTTAGAAGGACCATGCAACGGTAATACCAACAATGGAGCGAATAAAATATCCATCATTAAATAATACAACATAAATAGTCATGTTTACTACTTTTTATCCAATTAATTGATGAACATGAAATTAGAACAAATAGCTCATTATTTCAATTAGCTTATTATGTATTTACTGATAATATCTGTTAATTATTGATGACAGGCAGCTTTGCGCTACTAATAAAGAATGTTTCGGAGGCATTACTGGAAATCTAAATAATACTAGTTATTTAATAATGATAATAATACATTAATACTACTAGTAATGCATATTTTAGATACATAAGGTCAATGGCTATGCTAAAAGAGCAGCATATTCCACAGTGGCTTGGCCTACATATTTGACATAAAGACAGATATGTGAAATAGCCTCCAGCAAACATCTGCTTACTGATCCTCCACCACAATAAACCCCAAATGTAATTTGCGAAATAATTACCCTTCCGCTAATTAATAATCCCTCTTACTTATACTGCCATTGCTATGCTTGTCTCCACAGTCCTGACAAAGTAATACACAGGGTCCTATACACAGGAACCGAGCAGAGGAAGAAGCTGTATCTTCAACGCGCTACACAGGCCACTGACAGACTCTGTCTTCCATGCCCTCCCTGTTAAAAACAAACAAGACCTCTGAACAAATCGGCTTTCATTTTGGCCATAAACAGTGCAGGACGGGGACAAGTGGAGTAGACCGAATGCATGCTGTGGCCGACAGGGTGACGGGGCTGAGCTGCGGTGCGATGACCATGTTTGTATGCGGACCGAGGCTGCCCTGTGACCCAGACAGCCATCAGGCAGTGTTTGACGGAAGACGTGGCGACGGATTCTGATTCCCCCAGGTGCTGTAGAACGTGCTGGGAAGTGACAAGCAGCAGACGGAGCCCATCTCCTCTTATGCCCTTCTCATCCCAACTACAAGACTTAAACTGGTGTTAGCTCAATTGGATGACAGGGGGAAAGCTAAGCTGCCCTTTCGTAATGTGCTGTCGTGTAGGCCCTAAAACAGACCGTGAGGAACTAAAATGTTTAAATGTGAATGAATATCATGGCTATAGAAAACTAAAGAAAAAAACACATTTCATCTCGGCTAAATAAATTCATTATTCTGAATTCTTCTCATGGGGGTAATACCCCCCAAAATATCAATAGCAAGCACATGCCGGTATCAGAGCATACTTGTCAGTCAGCTTCCTAACTAACTTCAGTTTAGTTCCATGCCTCCCTGACAGCTTCAGCTAAATAAACAGCACTTAAAAGCCTTACCCTCTGTCCCTGCTTGGGCCCAACACTATTGTGCTCTTGACGTTTAAAAGACAATGTCATTTTGTTTTCGGCCTGCAGCTGGGGATGAAATGACCAGTGAAATCCTTTGGCTGGTGTGTTATTTCACACCCTGGGACACGACTGCACGTATTTATTTTCCACACAATGGAGACTGAGCCAGCCTGCGCTTTCTTTCATTCAGTTCCACGGGGTGTTAAGTCTCCACAGAGTGCAATTAGAGGTCGTCACTTCCCCATCGCACCCCATGTCCCTCTCCAGTTAGACAGCATGGTAGTGGGCCGCTGGGCCGGCCTCCCCACAGCCTGACATTGATCCTGCGGAAACCCCCTTCTCACATCTTAAGACTGACACCACTAAGTAAAAATGCAAACAGAGCTATTTTTTTTACTAAGAATCTAAATAGCAGTTCTTTGGAGCACGAACTCTGATATCCAGTTGAAAAGAAAAGTATGCTCCTGTAATGTCCATTGTGTGCTCTAAGTGAGATGGGTGTTGTTGAGTTGCTATCTGCATCATGCTTAGTTTGCTGAGAGTTTTTTTTTAAAACATGCCGGTCCAGATGGACAATACCGAGGCTGACTACTTGGGATTGAAATGACGGCGAAGCTGACCTCTCGAACAACGAGGAGGTGTGACATGTAGTTTACAGAACATCAGTTTGGCACAACGGTGGAGAGCAGCATCAAACTGAGTTGTTATGTTCAACAGAAAGAACAGTAGCGTCTTAACAGGTGACTGTTCAGATTTTGGGCTGCTGTAAGTTATCGACTGACAACTTTACAACTTACAACTTTTGAGTGTACAAATAGCCTGATGTGGAAAGGTGTTCCAACATCCTGTCAAAAGCCTGGCTCATAGTTATTATTAACACATAGCCCATCTTAAAAAGAAGTGAAGTTGAACAAATGTCTACATACAACGATTGCATAGGAATAGATCTTCGGAACTGACTGTGATCTTCTCGTGCATTCTAACTATTCTGCTCCTCAAAGTACTCTGTGCTCACTGACATTTTGCTGCCATCCACCAGACACACTACATGGCCAAAAGTATGTGGACACCTGCTTGTCGAACATTTCATTACAAAATCATGGGCATTAATATGGAGTTGGCCCCCCACTTTGCTGCTATAACAGCCTCCACTCTTATTGGAAGGCTTTCCACTAGATGTTGGAACAATGCTGCGGGGACTTGCTTCCATTCAGCCACAAGAGCATTAGTGAGGTTGGGCACAGATGTTGGGCGATTAAGCCTGGCTCGCAGTTACCGTCTGAATTCATCCCAAAGGTGTTCGATAGGGTGGAGGGCAGGGCTCTGTGCAGGCAAGTAAAGTTCTTCCACACAGATCTCGACAAACCATTTCTGTATGGAACTCACTTTGTGCACGGGGGAATTGTCATGCTGTAACAGGAAAGGGCCTTCCCCAAACTGTTGCCACAAAGTTGGAAGCACAGAATTGTCTAGAATGGCATTGTATGCTGTAGCGTTAAGATTTCCCTTCACCAGAACTCAAGGGCCTAGCCCAAACCATGAAAAAACAGCCCAAGACCATTATTCCTCATCCACCAAACTTTACAGTTGGCACTATGCATTGGGGCAGGTAGCATTCTCCTGGCAGCCAGATGGTGAAGTGTGATTCATCACTCTAACTGCTCAGCCATGGAAACCCATTTCATGAAGATCCCGACGAACAGTTATTGTGCTGACGTTTCTTCCAAAGACAGTTTGGAACTCGGTAGTGAGTGTTGCAACCGAGGACAGGCGATTTTTACACGTTACACGCTTCAGCACTCAGTGGTGAGCTCTTTTTCTGTGAGCTTGTGTAATGGCCTACCACTTAACGACTGAGCCGTTGTTTCTCCTAGACGTTTCCACTTCACAATGCCAGCATTTACAGTTGACCGGGGCAGCTCTAGAAAGGCAGACATTTGACAAACTGACTTGTTGGAAAGATGGCATCCTATGACAGTGCCACCTTGAAAGTCACTGAGCTCTTCATTTAGGCCATTCTACTGCCAATGTTTAGCTATGGAGATTGCGTTGCTGTTTGCTCGATTTTTTTCACCTGTCAGCAATGGGTATGGCTGAAATAGCCGAAACCACTCTTTTAAAGAGGTGTCCACATACGTTTCGCCATGTGCACACCATTGCTGACACTATATATATATAGTGCATACCATTGCTGACACTATATATATATATAGTGTATACCATGATATATATATAGTGTTTACCATGAACCCAGGTCTCCATGCCACCTCTGAACATCCATTGCCACCTTTCCACCTTTCCAATTGAAGGAGAGAATATCTGACAGAGCATGGCAAGGCCACACAAAGTCTACAGTCAAAGACAAAGATAAAGCCACCCAATATATCAGAACCAGAAGAGGAAGGATAGCATATCTGATGCATCTGTACAACAGGTTCAGAGCTTGACGACACTGTATCAACAGAAGTGCTAGTTAGAATGGCGAATGCACATCATGAATCGATGGCGACACATTAATAATCTTAGACAGGGAGGGTTCACATGTCCCCTTCAGGTAGACACTTGAACCCTTTAAATGAGAGCTAAGATAAGTTGGTGGCCTGTGAGGATGAACACTTGCGCTGTTCTGGTTGGGCTTTGCCCGGGGACGCACAGTAAAAGGAGTGGATGTGACATTTGGCACTAAGAGTTGAAGACCCTCTGTGCCTCCGACCTCTTCTCACTGTGGAGCCGTCACCAGGCTGGACGTGTATGGAGAAAATTGAACCCGGAATGATTCCTTCTGACCAGGGCTACAAGGCCATGACTGTTTAGTGACTCACAAAGCTCACTGACCACAAGATGTGGCATGGTACAACAGCCAGAGAGGGTCCTCTGGTTTTAATGGAATTCACACATGATCTACTTACTGTATGCCTTTAAACATATAGATCAACCTAAGATCCTACAAAATACAACTACATAAGGACACCGTGGAGAACAGACTGTAGGCTGTGTACTGTATAATCATTCTTTATATAGACATCGGACTCAGCTGCCACAATAAATGGCAGATGTCTGGCCAGCTCCCTTCCTTTGATATCTCATTCTATGTGATTGTCCTGTGTATTTGTCTCTGCCCTCTATGTAGGCATGAAAGCCTGGTCCCTCCGAGCAGATGGCCTTCCTTACCTATAACACCAGGGTTCCTATGGCCGCTAATCAAACCTAGAGCCCTCTCTGGGACTCGGCTTTAACCTGCCTCCACCGCTCAGCCCTTCCCCATCATCCCCAGAAACCCACCACAACCACAGACCCCATCAATGGCTTCATCCTCTCCCACACACTGTGGAGGATGCTGCTTCCCTGCCTGTGACCTGTGAACTGTGAGCTAGTTGGCACAGGGCCCAAATACCTTCCGTTTCATCTTCAAAGCACCAGAGCCCATCTACAGGGTTGGCCCAGCTGAGCTTTGTTCCTGGACTTGGAAATCAGGTTTCCTGAAGCTCCTATGTTGCTCAGACCCACTCCCTGCCTCCCTGCCTGGCCTGCTTCTCCCCCTCTCTCACCTGGGTTAATCACGGGATCAGATGGAACGAGGTGTGTTTGCCCTGATTCCGTTGCTGGATGGCTGAGTTCACAGTCGTCTGTATTTGGTGGCCACTTCACCACCTGACAAACCCTCTGTGTTCCTGTGAAATGAGTTCATGCTCGGCCCCAGAGAACCAGCATTGACTTGATGACTGATGGAAAAAGTGCAACATATATTTGATTTTCTTTACAGACTTCATCTAATAACACAGCTCTCATTGATACAACAGAGCATTATAAAAGTCCATTACAACGGCAGATTAAATTGACTGTCCTAATCCATTGTGTTCTATGTTGTACTGCTATATAATACTGACTGAAAGAAGTCTCTATTCTGACGCATGTTTCTCTACGCTTTGTTCAAAGGCCAAGCGAAATCACTTTTACCAACCAACAACAAGCAACAACAAGCCATTCAAGAATTCACAAAACATGCTAAGAGCAGGAGCATTACATAAACATCGCAAGTGTCTTTTACTGTCCGTTTCGAGGTGAAAAGTAAGTGAGAAAGAGAGCAGCTGTCTCGCACAGACGGTGAGTTTCTGTTGTGTAGCCGATCGCCTCTAGGTGGCAATATTGTCATGTAAGCGGCGTCAAAAGTCCTACACCATACTGACACTTTGAGAGACCGAGATCTATACCCTCTCACGACAAGACCAAAGGAAGCACGAGGCGATGAAGTCTTTCATTGATCACATATATCACACGTTTTTTTCTCTCTCTCTCAAAAGCACCTTCTCTTCTGTCACGGCAAATATTCACCTTATCCACTGAAGCAAACTGCCGACACCTTTTTAAGAAGTGACAACTGTGTAGCCTATATTTCATGATCACAAATTCCATTTTCATATCAAGCCAGACGAGAATGCAATTTTCACTTCATTTAATCGGCGTGGGGACTTGGGTGGGTTGGGGCACTCAGACCTGTCAGAAGTTTAAGACAGCCTGATGCTGTCGATCTCTCACTTCGATACCTAACGAGCTAGCGGCAGTTCCAGCCGGCGTTCCTCCAATAAGTTTGCTAATTAAGCTCCACACCAGGGTTTGGCGTATGACGACAGGGACAGTAAAAAGGACACCACCGCAGGAAGAGACTTGCACAAATCCACGAGCAACTGCACGCAATCTTAATATCTAGCGATGGACTTTTAGGACTAAAAATATGAACTTGGGACAAGATAATATACATGACAAGCTAAAGTAAACTATTTCTATTGGATTTATGAAAAGCATTTATTTGAAAATAAGAGACAGGTAAGGGGACTGTGCATGCTCGAATAATCCAAGACACGTGTCATCTTCCTCTGAATAAACGATATGAAACAATACTACCCTGTTTTCAAACCATCTTCACGGGTCTACGTGATGCACCTTTTTGGTCATATTTTAGGGTGAGAAACATAACGGAATACCATGTCTCTTTTGCCTCCCCTCCCTCCCTCCCTTTCCCTCTCAATCTCTCTCTCTCTCTTTGCCTCCTGGAGAACGGAGCATTGAGTGACAGCTCCCCAGCCTGAGAGAGGTGGTCCTCCCCAGCCCCTTCCATTCAGCGTCAGAGCCCAGGTCCTTTCACACTCACCCCACTGTGGGCCTGTTTGTCCCCAAACATTACCCACCAAACCCCACAATGGCATTCCGGGCGTCTCAGAGCCTCCATTGCCAGCCGTATCGTAATGGGAATGTTAATGTGAGAGGACAGCCCATGTCACCAAAAGTGTTAACTCATTTAAAAAAAGAAAAAAAATCCTACAAACATGTACATACACACACACTATATGGATGACTAGACACATACGTAAACTCACACGCACACACTCCCAAACAGTCACACCCTGGCATAAACATGTTCAAAACAAGATTGTGGCCTCTTTTTCTCCCCGTCACACTGGAGACAGAACTGAAAAGAAAATGCAACAGGGTTGACACAAGGAGGAAGTCCTGTCTGTCTGCTTGCCTGCATGTCCCTCTGTCTGTCAGTCATTGTGGTGCTCCAAGGAGCTGAGACGAGGGCCACTTGTAAAATTAGAGGGATAGCCAAAACAAACTATGATTCATTGACATATTTCGGTATGGGAAATGTGTTGATTGGGATTTTGTTTGATGAAGGTACTCTGGAATCTTTGCACCCATAATACAAATATTTAAATAAATCTGCTAAAATATGAGTCACTCCTATCTGAAAGGCTCTACTGTGACCGTTAAGTTCCCTGACCCTTGAACTTGCACCTCCCTGTGTAAAAGCCAAACGAATGGAAATTAATATATACACTTATATCGCAAGTGAAACTCATCTCAAATACCCTGAATATTTTAACCCTGAGGCTTTTCATTCACAATGAATAATGTTTTTCCTCTGAAAGAAGTAAAATCATAATTGCATGGAGATTTGCAGAAGAGCTACTGAATGGTTGATTAAGCAAATTTAAAATGCACCTAATTTCCATCGCGCAATGTAAATGATTTTTTCCCCTGACCTTCCTTGCCAAAATAATCTACGAGGTAATCATATTTGAAAGTATTAGCATCTCAGCTTGTAAGCCACTAAACCTCTGTTTACCTACTCTATTCTACATACAGTACAGTCAAGGAAGGCAGCTCTATTTGGAGAAAGGGTGGGAGGACAAAATGACGGAATTACCTGTGAGATAGGAAACCAATGAGGCAAAAGAAACAAGCCCAGAATAAAACAAAAACCCAGGAGAAAAAAAAGAGAGGAGCTGTAACATGAAAGGGAAGACAGACACTGCTAGGTTCACCTACAGTAATCCAGTCACACTCGTCACGTTCACTCCACAATAGAACAGTAATCAAGGCCAAAACCATGGCAACGTGGTGCAGCTGAATCTCTCTCTCCTAGTCGGTTCACTCCTTCTCTCACCTGTGTGTTGGTTGACCGCAGCCTTGCCCGCAAGGCCCCCAGGACCCCCTGGATGTAGAGCCTGACCCCGTCTGGGCTGAACTTCTCCCCCCCCCTGGACACCCACAGTGGCCCCCCGCAGCAGGGTGAGGGAAATCTGCAGACAGCCATCCAACAGGGAAACTGCACCATCAGGAGAAACACATGTACAGGCAGATGAGTCCACTCTGCCCTGGTCTGATCCACACATCTCCTCTGGTGCTGCTTAGGGAACAACCTACGGTCCAGGTTTGCAGGCATTTTAGATACCACTGACGCAGTGGGGCCTGCTGCACACAAAAAGATGAGCATGATAAGGAGAAAACCGAATAAAGTGGCCACCATCAGGGGTGTGTGTTACATATATATATATATATATATATATATATATATATATATATATATATATATGAAGGCTCCCCCAACCGTAGGGCTTCACAAGCACACCTGAGTGGTCTCAAAGTGTGCCTAACTAGCTGCACACAGTGTCATGGTGTGCACTGATTGCCTTATCTTCTCATTTATCACAGTTGAATTGGAACCAGCCTTGCTGAAAGCTCCTTTCATTGTTGGGCTGGAAACTGTGTGAGTCTCGGTGTGCATCCGCACAAGGGGCCTCCTGCTCAGGAACTCTTAGTGGGAGAGGAAAGGTGAATGGGGAGGGAGAGAGGGAGGGAGAGAGAGGAGGATGAGAGACGAAGAGAGTGAGAGCAATGATAGATCAAATAAAATAGAGGTGAAACATGGGATTATATAAGCCTCAGAGGTTATCGAGTGTGTTCCTAAAAGGTAACAAGAGCCATGATGCTTAACAACCAGCTCCACTCAAACCAACCGTGGGCCAAGTGAGCATGTTTCCGCTAAGTCAACCCCCTGCTTAGTTCCCAAACAACTGCTTTCATTGGCTAAAACGTGACGCGGGTTGCTCCCACAAGACGTGAGGTGGATGTTGATAGGTCTAAGATCTCATACAGAATATTTATGATGTTCCACTGTGCTCCAGTCTACACCCATCTCACTTCTTGGCAGGTTTGTGGTTGAAATTGAACTACTGCTGAAAATGTCAAATACATGCTTTGCTACACAGTTTACGGGGTACAAGAGGAAGAGATACTTAATTGAAATATTTGAATAATCATAATATGTAATCATATAAGTACAAGTATATCCCAGGCTAGAAAAGCAAAAATAAGTATGCAAAAAAGGCCAGATCTTCAAGATGTCTGGAGTCCCAAAACAATTCTACATCCCTCAGTCTAAAGACACTAATTTGACAGCTGTTCTGTTTTGTTGACAGTTTCCGCGGTGGCCCTATTGTCCCCAGGTGTTTGTTTTACTGCTTGTTTCTTAAACATTGATGCCTCTCTCAATCTGGATCTCCGTGGTGACGAGCGGAGTGACAAGTGCACGACGGACGTACTTGAAGCAATCTCTCACAGCGGCTTTGCTTTCCAGTGATCCCGTTCAATTGACAGCGTTCACCCGAGGGGGCCAGCAGAACTGCAGTACAGTCTACCACAGCAAGCTAGCGATTTGCACATTGAGACCTAATGGGACATACCGTAGCTTTATCCGCATGGTATAATTATAAAAGCAGAGGAACAACTAATGGTAAAGAATCAATGGATGTGGTCTTTTTATTGTACCTGGGAGCATGTTTTATAATTGGATGAGGAGTGTTCTCTGCAACTAATTGATTAGTGGGAACTGGGAAGGAAACTGTGTAACCCTCTTCCAGTGCTATAGAATTCCTCATGAGTCACGCGTTCCTTTAAATTGAGTGAGAGAGTTGTGCATTAAATATGCCGGCTGATCTTCTGCTCAGGCGAGTGGACTGAAAACGATGGGAATTCTTAATGCATTGACGCCTCAGTTCACGCCTGGTGATTGATCACTTGCAACTATATCCACTTTCTTCCATTAAGTCTGGTGTGTGTGTGTGTGTGTGTGTGTGTGTGTGTGTGTGTGTGTGTGTGTGTGTGTGTGATAATAGGTTCATCAGATTTCGGCTTAAATTGAGAGTGAAGGGGTTTGCTGTGTGGGGGAACAAGAGGGGACATGTTGGGGCCCTGCCTCTAAGCAGCATGGGCGCAAAGGGAGACATTCAGAGCCACTCCACCAATCACACGCTCCCTGAACCCCAATGGGACCCAAATTACAAGGGATGTGTGGGGCTTTTCCGACATATTTATATCTTTTACTCCTTACAGACCCACTCAAACGGGTTTGTATGGTGATGGGGTTTACAAACAGGGACAGTTCTGTGGCGGTATAGGGGGCTGGAGAGTGGGGGTTAAGAGAAAAGTAAAATAACGGACATTTTTACTTTGGGAGACATGGCACTGTCTTATAAATTATTCATGCGAGTGTATATCAAGAGGGGGGGGGGGGGGGAGATGAGCTGTGACTTGTTGCATTGTCTTTGATTCTATAGGAAGGCGAGATTGACGATCTGTTTTATTTTCTCACGAAGGTAATTACTAGAGAGTGGGAACGAATGAAGAGTTTATTTCCAAAAACAATAATCCACCAATTTTTCACAGAAATGAATGCTTATGGGTACCTTTATGTGTGTGTAAAATATTACTGTCCTCAGATGTTTTAATTCATAGGAATAAGATGTGTATTGCAATTGAGTTTGTTGCAAAACGCTATATATCCATTGTTTAGCTGGAATGGAATCTTCGTACCCTGTATATTTAACATATAAATTAAACACATCATAAATCGAGCCTCATACTATAGTGTTTGGTCAGAGTTAGGCCTTGTCCCAAATGGCACCCTATTCCTATATAGTGCACTACTTTTGACCAGAGCCTAGCTCTCTTATTATTGTATTGATTGATTTTTAAACATATACATTTTAAAATATTGATGTCACAAATGTATCATTTGTACAGTTATTTATTAAAATTGTAATTATTTGTCACATTTGACAGTGTAAAACCTTGCAGTACTACTTGTTTCTGAGAGTGAGGCGGATATACAGTATGTTCAATAATTTGGCTATTTCAGACAAATTATGACTACATTACAGATGTATATACCATCAAACAATAGTTCCCATGCTTTTGATCCATTTCGATTCGATTTTAATAGAATTTCATAGTTTTCTTCACACAATGTTCAACAATCTTGCATTGTTGCATTTTTGCAACATTTCCAGAAAATAGTTTAACAAACTTGAAATAAAGAATATACATTATTGTCATAATCAGAGGCCTATTGCAAGTAACATGTTTTCCTCATTTGGATCTATGCTTTGGTCTAACAGGGTTAAATAACCTCATGGCAAGATTAACAGGGAAAAAGACACACAACCTCTTTCTTATTAAACAAAAAAAGCTAATTAACCAATATTTCTGTAAATTTATATTTAGCATTCCAAAACACTATACATCATTTTCAGAAATCTTGGTATTTTAGCTTTTTTTTTGTTTAAAGAACTTATGAAAGCGATTGATGTGTTTTTTCCCCTATTTAATCATGTATTTTATATATTTAATATATAAAGGACACACCAATATACAGTCAAGTGTCTTAATAGGGCGTTGGGCCAACCGAGCCGCCAGCACATCTTCAATGTGCCCTGGCATTGATTCTATAAGTGTCTGGAACTCTATTGGAGGGATGGAACACTATTCTTCAATGAGAAATTCCATCATTTGGTGTTTTGTTGATGGTGGTGGAAAACGCTGTCTCAGTTGCCGCTCCAGAATATCACATTTTTATACATGACCCTAAGCATGATGGGATGCTAATTGCTTAACGTGATGCTCCAGGACTTTTGTATAATTTCAGCCAGTAGTTTTGAAAGTGGTGCTCATGAGCCAAAATGGGTCCCCATTTTTTTGTATACTACGTCATCCATTTCACATGATAGGTTACTTCCTGCTAATTCTATAATTTTTTGGTCATTCATATGATATGTTACGAATCCAATTCGTACATTATGTTATGAATTTGTTGTGCTTTGAGATCCCCGATTGCATCTTTAATTAACTCAGGAACTACACCTGTGTGGAAGCACCTGCTTTCAATATACATTGTATCCCTCATTTATCCTTACAACTCTATTTCTATCCTGGGATGATATTGCATCCTTACATCTAAAGAAGAAACACAGGCACTGCCACTTCTCATTTAAAACATCAAGGGGACGCAGCATGTGTGTGGCGTGGCAAAAGAGACTGAGAACAAGACCAAGAAGTGTGAAGACCAGAGCAGGTGACGAAGTACAATTCACAGTGCCAAATAGCACTCGAAGGAATTAAAATCAGAGGTTTCTGGGTGCGTGTTTGTGTGTGTGTGTGGGGGTGGGGGCTACTCCAGCCAATAATCACATTCACACTCTGCTCCAGGGCAACTAAGCGTGGCAGGCAGGGCAGTGAGAGACGGTTCAACTCCCATATGTAGCTCCACGCTGTGGAGGCGCTATGCTGAAGTGTCAGAGAGAAAAAGAGGAACCCTGGCACAATACCTGTTCCTACTGAGGGCCTCTCCTGACATGCAAGCACAGCGCTTGTGGCCATCACAGCAGTAGGCAACAAAGATGGCCACTGGCCACAGTATCCACAGCAACCACTTTCATTAGATTTTTTATATTTCAAGTATAACTAGACCAGCATTTCCCCAAACTCGGGACTCCAAGGGGTGCATTTTTTTGTTTTTGCCATAGCACTACACAGCTGATTCAAATAATAATTTAATCATCAAGCTTTGATAATTTGGGAAACCCTGAGCTAGGCTGTCTGAACAGTGACATGTTCAGCCTGAGAGGGATTTGAAAAATCGAATTTGTGGAATTGTTGGGGATAATATTGAATTGGGAATTTAATTCCTGGAATTGACCTAACATTGGAATTGAGAAAAAATAAATTATTCCTGAATTCAAAGACTGATCTAGAATTTGAATTGAATTCAATGGCATTTACAGGGAGACTTTGTTTTAAATCATTAGGGTTTACCAGCGACGGTGTACAACCTAATGTTATTCTCTGATTTATTTTCTTTCACATGGTCAAATAACTTGAGCGTAGATTGGTAACTTTTTTCTAATTTGGCATGAGGCCATGAGTAACTTCATCAAAATGAATGGCACCTTTGATTTGATTTATTAGGATCCCCATTAGCCGACGCCAATGGCAACAGCTAGTCTTACTGGGGTCCAACACATAAGGAAAAAGACATTACAATCAAAATACTTTACAATTGACATATATTTAAAAACATCAACATGTAGTGTGTGTGTGTGTGCATCTATCAGTTACCATACACATCTGTACATACACACAACAAGTAGGTCACATGGGGGAGAGGTGTTGTGCCATGAGGTTTTGCTTTATTTGTTTTTTGAAACCAGGTTTGGTGTTCACTTGGGCTTTATAAGATGTAAGGGAGTTCCATGCTTCCATGGCCAATGTTCCCTCAAATTTCTTTCAGCACAGAGTAAATTTCAGGTCTGGTTAGCACAAACTTGAACATTGTGAAAATTCTGTGCAACTTCCAGTGCGGGTTTACTGTGAACACTGAGGCTGTACCTGCTTAAAGTTACAGTTTTAATAGTGGCCAAGTAGGCTACTGTAGCTATTTGATCATAATGTAGGCCTACCAGAGTGGCCTACCATCAAAAACAATGGAGAAAATGCATCCCTATACATTTTAACATGGAAATAGCTGTTCTATCATTCACTTTCAGCCTACAGTAGCAGCCAATGTGTGTTGTTCAATGTAGAGTAGGCCTACATTCCATGAGACTTTTGAAAAAAACATGCAGGGCTTGACATTAATCTGTGTTCTACTTGTCCCTCAGACAAGGAGGTGACAGAAAATGTTGTGTTGTTTGATGCAAGAAACCACTTTACAAAATAAAATGCATTATTATTCCCATACCATTATAACAGAGAATCAGACAAATTATTCTACCCTCTGCCTACTGGCTACTTAGCTTAGTCAAGCGTGTCTCAAAATACAACACGGCCCCTTTAGGACAAAAAAAAACCTCTATACCTGACTTGCTTTCCAAAGATCTAGAAATGTACACGTTTTGTGCTCTTGTAGGAAGCAATCACTCCCCTTTTGCTGACTACAAATGATCTATAACTGGGCTAATAACTCGCAAACTAACGAGCAAAGGATCTGAAAAAAAATTGTACACGTGGCTTCATGCAGCTCTCGCTTTGATCTTAAAACAAGCGGATCTACTCACAACCGCTCATGCTGTAAACACAGTCCAGTTCAAAGTAAATGACACAGATCCATATATGGCAATGATCTATTTGCATATTTCCCTAGTGCAGCTCTGATTGTTTATGCCGCACCGGTCTGTGTGGAGTATGGGCTGAGTTATATGTGTCAATGCAATAGAATCCTACTTCGACGCATTCTGCCTACAACAAAATCTCTTGCAGTTTGCTTTGTTTTGGTATATTGCATTGAAAGTGGCTAATATTGCGTTGATTCGATCACAATAACCACAGTAAAGGGAAAACGTGTTAACAGGGAAAACTCTAGAACATTGGTCACCAACCTTTTGGGAGTCAAGATCACTTTCTGAGTCAAAAAGCAAGCTAAGATCTACCGCACAGATTTTTTTGGAACAAGATTTAAAAAAACATAATCCCATGCAACATTAACCAATTAAAACAGTAATGTAGCAATGAGGTTTGTGCAGTATGCTATAGGCCCAATACATTATCACCGCATATTGGCTTTGCTTGAATTGCCCTGCCAATGCATTGTTGTTTGGGCAATTTAAGTAGGCTATACAATCACACCGGTTAATAATGTACTTTTTATTTTTTATTTACTGGGCTGATGGTGCCTGCATCTGATGGTCATTCTCAGTGGAGGGAGAGAGCAGCAGACGGAGGGTCCGTCTCTCAACATCCCTCCGCACTCCCTTTCCTCCACTGACAATGACCAAAAAGGGACCCCGTCTTCCAGCTGATGGCGAAACCCTAGTCGCTCCGCATTTTTTCTGCCTCATGCACAAATTCATGTTGTTACTCCTAACAAGAATTGACACAGTCAGTCTTTCATTAACTCTTAGCCAAGAGCGACTGGCATGCATAGTATCAATATTAGCCCTCTGACTACAACGAAGAGCAAGGTCCAGCTGCAGCTTAACTAGGTATTTCTTTGCAGCACTTGACCATATGACTGGACAATAATCAAGATAAGGTGCCAAAAAAGCAAAGCATCGCTTTATTACGGACAGACCTCTCCCCATCTTTACAACCATTGAATCTATATGTTTTGACCATGACAGTTTACAATCTAAGGTAACACCAAGTAATTCTGTCTCCTCAACTTGTTCAACAGCCACACCATTCATTACCAGATTAAGCTGCGGTCTAGAATTTAGGGAATTATTTGTACCAAATACAATGCTCAGGACCAGTTTATTACTGGCCACCCATTCCAAAACCGACTGCAACTCTTTGTTATGGTTTTCAGTGACTTCATTAGCTGTGGTTACTGATGCGTATATGGTTGAATCATCAGCATACATGGACACACATGCTTTGTTTAATGCCAGTGGCAGGTCATTGGTAAAGATAGAAAAGTGTAGAGGGCCTAGAGAGCTGCCCTGCATTACACCACACTTTGACATTAGAGAAGCGTCCATAAATGAAAATCCTCTAAGTTCTATTAGATAGATAGCTCTGAATCCACGATATGGCAAAGGTTGAAAAGCCATAACACATATGTTTTCTCAACAACAGGTAATGGTCAATAATATCAAAGACTGCACTAAAATCTAACAGTACAGCTCCCACATCAGTCATTTGTGTCAGTGCAGTACATGATGAGTGCCCTTCTCTATAAGCATGCTGAATGTCTGTTGTTAATTTGTTTACAGAGAAATAGCATTGTAATTTGGTCAAACACAATTTTTTCCAACAGTTTACTAAGAGCTGGCAGCAACGCTGCTTTACCACTCTTTGGAAGTGGAATGACCTTGGCTTCCCTTCAGGGTAAAGACTTTCCTCCAGGCTCAGATTAAAGATATGACAGATAGGAGTGGCAATCGAGTCAGCTACCATCCTCAGTAGCTTTCCATCTAAGTTGTCAATGCCAGGAGGTTTGTCATTATTGATCGATAACAATAATTGTTACACCTCTCCCACACTAACTGTACAAAATTCAAACTTGCAATGCTTTTCTTTCATTATTTGTTTTTTTATGCATGAGTATGATGGCTCACTGCACAGATTGGCCTATACAGGGCGATGTTATAAGCAAACTATCCGTCGCCCTGTTTGACCTGAGAGACTTTTTATTTAGGTGTCTTTCCTCATGCTCCACAAATTTGCCTCAAGGACCCATAAGTTCCATCAGGATAGATTTTCCACCATCTTGGACATTTTGGGGAACCTTGAAAAACATATTCTCATGAACCTCATGAAGTCCAAATAACGAAAGCCCCATGATACATCTCTTAACTTAGTTTGAGAAAAGCTAAGGGAGGGGTTAAGAGATGGCCATTGATAAATCAGGAAATCGGATTGTATGTGTCCATTTGAATCCTTTGTAAATCCACTCCACAATGGCCTATCAACTTGAAACTTTTTAGGGTCATCAAAGACATTACCATGATGAATCAGGATTAGTTTGGCATTGACAGGGAAAATACAGTATAACAATTCACTTTTTTGACTATGTAACGCTAATGCTTAAAATAATCATAAAAAATATTTTTCTCATGTACAAAAAGTCAGATTCACTTCAAATGTGGTGTTTGGAATCATCACAATAGTCCCTAAATCATTTGAGAAAATAATGTTGATGGATTCAAAGAGGGCCACTCTATACCAGTAGATGCATATTAGGACATACACTAATATGTGACCTGTTTTAAGAAGCTAGGCATATGTCGCACGCCACTACTTCACAAGAAAGGTATTTGAATGTATTTATTTATTAACTTTTTTTAAAATCAAAATGCGTTTTTTGCCAGAAATGTCTTCTGGAATGTGAACTTTGATGTGCCTTAATAACAAACTTGTATGCCATTTGTAAGTACAAATAAAATTGTTAAATTACGAGCCTAGTTGGTTTAGCCACGGAAAAAGGCAGGAACCTTCCCGCTAGTCATGATTGACTGAGATAATGGATGGGCTGGACATGCCGAGAGATGAATTTGTAGTATATCCCTAATATATTAATCACTCATAGCCTAGCTGTTTGAACTAGTAGCTTTTTCGTAACCATGGCCTTAGTATCTTCAGGCTGCCTCAGAGCCTGTCTGCAACCCTATAATTAAAGCTTGCACAACACACCCCATGACTGAGACATAAGGCGGCTGTTTCTCAAAACATACTTCTGCATTAACACAAACACATTCTGTCCTCAGCAGATTCTAACAGCATAAGCAACTATAAAATACCAAGCTCATCTGTCTGACTTAAGTTATCACATGCGTCCCTGTCAAAACAGGAAGCACCCTAGCCCCAGCCATAAACTGCCAGTTTTAGTTCCCCTTATCTCACGACTCCTGGACACACAGACATTTCATCGCACGAACACACACACCTCACTCCCCCCTCTACTGGTCGGGTGCCCAGAGCAGAGGACTCTGCTGTGCACCAATGGGGCTCCTGCTCTGGCTAGAGCAGGCCCGCCTCCAACTCTTCAGGACCAGTCAGAAGACCAACACGACAAGACTCTACCTACATTATTCCATGTATAAAATCTACTGTAACTTCTGTTTAGGACCCTTTTCAGCTAACTCCTTCTGAGCTATATGAATAGGTCCGTGCACGCTTAACTGCAAGGACAATATATATTTGACTTTAATAAACTGCCTTTTTGCTATACTTGATTCCACTCTGTCCAGCATCTTGATTTGGTCTCTTTCTCTCGTAGTTAATCATCAACAAAACTTGGTAGCAGAGGATGGTTTTCAACATCTGAATTCGATCTATGACAAGTTGATGTGAGAGGAGACAAATCATTGGGTGCAAACCAGACGGAAGAGTGACCTGTCGCCAGGAGACATCGGCCATTCAACTTGCCTCAGGAAACTGATCAGAGCGCTCAACATAAAAGGTAAGCAGAGCCTGTTAAATCAAAAGTCTGCATATTATATTTTAGTCAATTGCCAAATTTTTGATCAGTAGTACTGAGCGTGAGTATGAATTGCTGTTAAATTACTTTTAAGAAATTAAGGCATAGTTAAAAGATATCTTGCATAAAAGTATATTGATATATATTTAGAGGGATGCCTCAATGGAGACTTGTTAACTGAATCAGCATGTAAAATGTCCTATTGATACGTTGTGTACTATCGAATAGGTCTTGTATGAGGTGTGGTTAAATCGACTGAATCTGCATGGAAAAATGCCCTATTAAATAAGTTGTATATTATCTAATAGGTTGTGTAAGAGGTGTAGTCGAGTAGAAATAGTATATGTAAGTTTGGCGTTCCACAAGACAGTGATCGGGAATGATGTGACCATTGCACATCAAACTATAACATAATATAACCAGTTTTGATGTTCCGCAATTTTGTTGTGCCCAGTTCAGAGAAAACATTTGTTGCAAATAGATAAACGGTGTAATATTGACGGTCGCTGAGCCAAATACTGTTATTACCAGTCGCCGAACTATGAATTAACCCAGCTGCTGTGCTAAAATACCGACTGTTTGTTTTTCCCTCTTTCTGCTGTTGGTATTCCCCAGGAGATAGAATTATTCTGAAAATTGTTATAGAACCGCTTGAATTTACTCATATAGTGTTCCAAGAGGTGATTGCTGAATTATTTGTAGAAAATATTTAAATAATTCGCTGAACAACTTTTGGTTTTCCAAATTTCTATCTACATTTCCTACAGAGATAGAATTAGTCTGACAATTGTTATAGAATCGCCTAAATTCACTGATACATCGTTCCTTCTAGATAATACCTGAATAAATCACTGAACACATTCAATTAAAAACACACACGTAATTGCCATCACATACCGATAAAACCTTTGAATACGAGGGTGGGGTACAAGAGATAAGTCTGTGCCGGCACCGCGAATACATCCCTGGTCTCGACCAAGGACGGGCTAAGTATACAAAGATAGAAATAAACACATATACACAGAGGACTGACTGAAACCTAGAGGACACGTTACAGACATTACCAGATGAGCTAGAATAAGGATTAGGAGCCAAATAAGACCTTTTTCAGATAATCACTGCCTTAGTTAT
Organism: Oncorhynchus mykiss; assembly: GCF_013265735.2. Classification (NCBI taxonomy): domain Eukaryota; kingdom Metazoa; phylum Chordata; class Actinopteri; order Salmoniformes; family Salmonidae; genus Oncorhynchus; species Oncorhynchus mykiss. The sequence continues at coordinate 46,422,020 of NC_048565.1, read as the reverse complement.
ATCCTGCCTAACCGCGTTAATAATTACCTTAGCAGTTCACGTAATTATTTTGTGATAACATGTCTGGCTCAACTACACCCAAACTCAAGTTCAATGAATACTTAGAACAGCGCATGACTGATAGAGCGGGAGGGAAAGACCAGTATAAAAAAATAAAGAAAGTGTGGGAAGGGGTAAAACTAAAATGGATACAGGCAGGTTACCTTAGAGGGGGACCTCCCGTAGAGGAGGAACTCCAATCTATGCAGAAAGGGCTAGAAGAAGCCGTAAAGGGAGCGACAGCAAGTGAGACAGAGGGGAACAAGACTCATTTGTTCAAAAAAGGAAGGCACTAGAGAGAGAGAGAGAGCAGAAGCAGAGCTAAAGATAGGGACATGGGCGATAGAGGAGAGTAGGAGGGTGCAACCGAAGAAGAAAACAGACATAATGGGCGTGGTCTCTGCAACGTCAGCAGATACCAAAGCTCCACACGATTATTCTCCCACAGCCCCCCAAGCTGACAACACCAACACGGCGTCTGCTCCTCCCTCAGTATACCCAGAGATACCAATAGAGGTGGCCCAACCTCCACCATATTCAATGGGGCACAATCAACGGAGCCCGTCACACAACCCATTCATCGGAAACCCATTCCTGCCCAGGGCTCCTACCGCAATACAGGCTCCAGTTCTGAGAGTACACCAAGGGCAGCTAAAAGGAGAAATGACGCTGGGGATAACGGGAGAACAGTCATAAGAGCATGACTACCGAAAACGAAGAAGAAATGGACATGGTGCTCACCCCAGCTCCAAGGGGAGGTCCAAACGTGAGTAAGATACAGGAGCTACTGCAATCCTCAATAGCTCAAGCCAAGGAACTCAGGGAGCTTATGACAAACCACGATAACAACAGAGATGGAGCCTACCGTGTAGAAGGAATAATGAGAGGAACAGTAACCGAAGTGACCGAACCAATGGGGTCTGAAACTCCCCGCCGGTCCTCCAGAATCGCTGATAGAAGAGAGCGAGAGCAGGTGATGACAGGACAGTACCCCCTGCGACCGACACCCGGTGACGCACGCATTTTGGAGTACCAGCCCTGGAAAATGACCGATTTAACAACCCTTATGGAACAGATGCCTAGCTTACATGGAGGTGCCTCAGCGTGGCTACTTCAACAGCAGACTCTTACGTCAGGCCTGCAACTCTGCCTAGGAGACGTGAAAGCACTTCTAGCTAGAGCCACCGACCACGGAACCATGGAGGCCCTCATGACAGCAGCTGACCTTGAATGGCGGGCCCCAACACTGCCCATAGACCACTTCCGTACCAGATTATGGGAAGTTCTACGGAGAGCCTACCCTACAGAAAGAAACCATGCCACCTTATCCTCCTTTACAATCAATCCAGGTGAGCAACCTGCAGCATACCTGGACAGAGCTAAGACCACATGGAGATCGGTCCACGAAGAACCATACGATCACACAGACACCACACTCAGCATGTGGAAGGAAATGGTGGTGAACGGGTGTCCTGGAGATGTGAAGACCAAACTGAGAGGAACAGTGGGACTGATCGCACTTCCTTTGACCCAATTTAATGCTCATGTGCACCACCATGTGGGCCAACACAATAAAGACAGAGGGGGATCCGAGAACCAAGTCCAGTCCCTCCAGGTACAACTCCTGAAACTCCAATTGAAGGAAGCACAAAAAGGAGAAAAAAACCTAAGAAACAGATGGTGGCGGAAGAAACCCAGGAGTCAGGCACCAAAACAGACATCTCTCAAATAGTGGCCCAGACTGTCTCTCAGATGATCCAACAGCAGGCAGCCCCAACAGCAACTGCTCCTATGGGGGCCCCACCACCCCAATACCCTCCCCCACAACAGTATATCCTGCAACAGCCACAATGGCCTCAACGGGGCCCCTACACTGGACCACCCAGAGGGGGAAACTACCAGTGTTATGACTGCGGAATTCCCGGTCATTTTGCCAGAGATTGCATGAAACCACTCTCCCTGCAGCAACAGCAATGGAGAGGAAGAGGACGTGGAGGAGCACCAGGAAGAGGGAGAGGAAGAGGAGGACCCCCTCCTCTACACCACAACCAACCAGAACCTAGCTGTATGCAGCAGGAACAGCCGGCATACAACCACCCAGGACCCAGCCACATGCAGCAGCAACAGCAAGACAACAATCAACCTCAGTTCCAAGGCATGGCAGGGAACGCTATGCCCTGGCAATGAAGATGTCCCCCACCCGCTGCAGGAGAAGGGAGCCAACTTACTGACATTTTTATTTTATTTTTTACCCCATACCAATGAACCTCCTCGCACCCGGATCATCAACAGGTTTTGCACAACTGACAACAGATCTATCTGCGGTTGGATGTTTCTGTAAAAGACGAATTCACCTCATCCGTCCTTTTCCAGAAACAAGAGGGGGAGAAAGCAGAAAGGAAGCAGAACAAAGAACAAAGAACAAAGGACTGGTGAAACTAAAGACCCTTCAAAAGGTCTCGCACATCTGGTGGCACCCTCAAATTAAAGTAATGACTGACTTATTTTGCGACATAATGACTGACTTATTTTGTGACAAATGCAGCATCTGTGGCAGACACAACCCGAAGAAACCACATCAAACATACCTAATGCATATTTTCAGGACAGTAGCATAAAACGCTATCTCTTTGTTATGGTAGATAGGTCTCCAAATGGTTAGAAGCAATACCAACAGCAAAAGAGAATGCTAGGTCAGTCATTAAGTGGCTACAAACCAAACTAATACCCAAGTATATTGACTCATATTGGCTCACATTTCAGTAACAAACACCTAAGACAGGTGGAAGAAAGATTTGGCATAACACACAGATTCGGTTCTGTGTACCATTCCCGGTCCCGAGATCTGGTGGAACGTCAAACCAAAAGCTGAAAGCTAAGATAGCTAAAGCATGTGCAGGTACGAAGTTGACATGGGTTGAAGCCCTGCCTCTGGCGCTGATGGCCATGAGAGCCTCACCAGGAGCAGGCACCCATCTCTCTCCTCATGAGATAATGACTGGAAGAGTCATGCCTGGTCCACCAAGGGAGGGAGGTCATATGCCCGCTCTTGATGTACAACAAATTGTAATGTCTGATTATGTGAAAAAACTGACGGTTCTCTCTGCAGCACTCTCTACCCAGGTTCGCAAGGTCCAAGAGGGGGAGCTGCCGGGAGACACGCCGCCACTGAAGGTAAAAGTTGGTGACTGGGTGAGGGTTAAAGTCCACAAGAGAAAGTGGCTGGAACCCAGGTGGACTGGACCGTACGAAGTGAAGGAGGTTACTTCACACTCTGTCCAGGTCAAAGGTAAATCAGGCGCACCTTGGCACCACCTCACACATTGCACTCCAGCCCCAAAACCTTCCAGAACACTGACAGAGGTTTGAGCCGATTTGAGCGGCCTTAATTCGATTCCAAAGAAAGACACTCCTTACTCAGGTGATGCGGCATCAAACTCCGCCTCCCCTGAAAAAGGAACCTCGCCCAGTTAGAGGGACATTTCTCCCACCCTGGGTGAGGCTGGGGATATCTGGCCCCTTATTTGTGATATTCCTACTGATATTTGGGGTGTCCCTGGGCACTTTCACATGGTTAATTGAACACCTATCTCACCCTGCCACTCCACTTACCCGTACCCCTATCCCTGACACCGTCCCTAACATCACTCTCTCCAGTCATATCCCTAATGTCCTTCCAAAACAGAATCGCAGTCGATATGCTGTTGGCTGAACGAGGTGGTGTATGTGCCATGTTCGGTGAGCAATGTTGTACTTTTATTCCCAATAACACAGCCACAGATGGTAGTCTAACTGTTGCCCTAGAGGGACTTCGGACCCAACCTCTTCAGTCTACCCCCTCCTTTTTCGAACATTCTGTTAAAAATCGCGCAACATTTCAGCGTCCTGCTACTCATGCCAGGAATATAGTATATGCATATGATTAGTATGTGTGGATAGAAAACACTCTGAAGTTTCTAAAACTGGTTAAATAGTGTCTGTGACTATAACAGAACGTGAACAGCAAGCGAAATCCCCAGAAAAACCTGGTCACAAAAACCACAGAAAAGTATTAATCCGCCGGTCTCTGAGTTGTTTATGGCAAGCAAAAATATATAGCAGGGAGCTTGCAGTTCCTACAACTTCCACACGATGTAGCCAAAAACGTCATTTTCATTAACAAAAATCCTTTGTGTATTGACAAATAGATCCTTCAATAGTCCAGCATACAGGAATCGATTTTTGAAGAGAGAAAAATAACATAGTTTTCTTGAGTAGCTGCTATTGAATACAGATCGCCCAGTGATCAATTTGATCGCTTATTAACGTTTACAAACACCTAAAGTTGGGTTACAAAAGTAGGTTGAAGTGTTTTGTCAAAGAATATAGGCAACTTATATAATTTTAAAAAATGACGCTGTGTGTTGGAAGAGAGCTTTTTTCCTGAACCAGACAGGCTATACAAATGGATATTTTGGGTATACATGGACGGATTTAATCGGGAAAAAGACCCAATTGTGATGTTTATGGAACATATAGGAGTGCCAACAAAGAATATCATCAAAGGTAATGAATGTTTTATATTTTATTTCTGCGTTTTGTGTAGCGCCGGCTACGCTAATTATTTTGTTTACGTCCCCTTCAGGTATATTGGGGTGTTGCATGCTATCAGATAATAGCTTCTCATGCTTTCGCCGAAAAGCATTTTAAAAATCTGACTTGTTGGCTAGATTCACAACGAGTGTAGCTTTAATTCAATACCCTGCATGTGTGTTTTAATGAACGTTTGAGTTTTAACGAGTACATTTAGCATTTAGCGTAGCGCATTTGCATTTCCAGGTGCCTAGTTGAGACGTCTGCGTCTCAAGTAGGATCAAGTTAATGGTAAAATGAAATACCACTCTGGGGTTGACACCTCTATGTGGGACTCCTGGATGGATGCTTTTGGTAAATATAAAACTTTGATCTCCTCTATCCTAGTGTCCATTGCTGTTTTTGTGGCTACCCTAACCCTGTGCGATTGTTGCTGTATTCCTTGCGCCCGCACATTGGCCACTAGAGTGATTACCACTGCCATTACCCCAAAGCCTACAGACCAGGCCCATATGTACCCGCTTTTGGGGGTTGATGACCCTGAGGCAGTGTTTGCACCTTTTGAGGAACCCCTTCCTCCTGACTTCTCCTCTTGCCCATTCCATGTGTAGCACTTGTGTTGCCTTTTCTGGTCCTTGTTTTGTTGCCTAGTTTCGCTGCAGGGGTTTTTTGTTTTTCGTTATCTCCTCCTCTCGTTTCTCTTATAGTTTTCACGTCTTAATAGACGTGAAGAGGGGGACTCAAAAATGTGGTTTCTACCAAATTCTTGGGTTGTTTCATTTTATTCACGTCTAGTAGATGTGAAGAGGGGGATTTGTAGTATATCCCTAATATATTAATCACTCATAGCCTAGCTGTTTGAACTAGTAGCTTTTTCGTAACCATAGCCTTAGTATCTTCAGGCTGCCTCAGAGCCTGTCTGCAACCCTATAATTAAAGCTTGCACAACACACCCCATGACTGAGACATAAGGCGGCTGTTTCTCAAAACATACTTCTGCATTAACACAAACACATTCTGTCCTCAGCAGATTCTAACAGCATAAGCAACTATAAAATACCAAGCTCATCTGTCTGACTTAAGTTATCACATGCGTCCCTGTCAAAACAGGAAGCACCCTAGCCCCAGCCATAAACTGCCAGTTTTAGTTCCCCTTATCTCACGACTCCTGGACACACAGACATTTCATCGCACGAACACACACACCTCACTCCCCCCTCTACTGGTCGGGTGCCCAGAGCAGAGGACTCTGCTGTGCACCAATGGGGCTCCTGCTCTGGCTAGAGCAGGCCCGCCTCCAACTCTTCAGGACCAGTCAGAAGACCAACACGACAAGACTCTACCTACATTATTCCATGTATAAAATCTACTGTAACCTCTGTTTAGGACCCTTTTCAGCTAACTCCTTCTGAGCTATATGAATAGGTCCGTGCACGCTTAACTGCAAGGACAAGATATCTTTGACTTTAATAAACTGCCTTTTTGCTATACTTGATTCCACTCTGTCCAGCGTCTTGATTTGGTCTCTTTCTCTCGTAGTTAATCATCAACAAGTTCTACCATGGAGCAAGCTTCTGTCTATAACATGAGCTGCTCAGTACGTGCAGATAATCCTTGCTACTGAAGATTTTTAAAGATCTAAGGTTAGCATGGAGAACCTCAAAGGTGTTGCTACTGTTCTCAACAACATTGCTGCCCAGAATTTAGCAGGAGCTATCAATGAAGATCAGTGGGAAAAAGTTGTGATGGACTACTTTCTGCACATGGTCAGTGTGAACCAGAGTGACTTGGCACGACAACGGGCCAAACAAGCTGTAGCTAGCTACAAACCAAATGTAAAGACACACTGGCGTGAAGCATTCATCCACGTATCCGGGTAAGAGTGTAGCTACATTTAAGCTATAAAGCCAGAAGGGGTGTGGTATACGGCCAATATACCATGGCTAGGGGCTGTTCTTACGCACAAAGCAACACGGAGTGCCTGGACACATTCCTTAGCCATGGTGTATTGGCAATATACCACAAACCCCCAAGGTGCCTTATTGCTATTATAAATTGGTTACCAATGTAATTAGAGCAGTAAAAACAAATGTTTTGTCATACCCATGGTTTACGGTCTGATATACCACGGCATCAGCCAATCAGAATTCAGGGCTCAAACGACCCAGTTTATAATTTCAGATATTATACGTTTCTAATTTGGTCAGAAAGTAGTTTTCATTGCAATTTAAAGTGTACTGTTAGCTAGCTTAGTGAATGTTAGCTTGATGGCTCGCTAGCTAAAGTTAAATGTATGATCTGTGTTGTAATATTATTTGTATCTCAGAAATCCATTTGCATTGCTTTTAATAGCGTAATCTTAGCTAGCTAGCTAACATTGAATCTAGTTAGTTAGCTTCAGCTACCTGCAGAGTCATACTCCAGCATTTCATGCATGGTGGCTAGCTATGACAATCTGTTTGTACTGTAGCTATGGGTTGGGATTATGTTTCATTGTTTAGCTAGCTAGCTAGCTAGCTACATGTCCAAACAAAAGACTCCACTTCGCAAGAGAATGATTACACTACCCATCAAGTTAGCCAGTTGTGTCTGGGGGTGATTACGGCCATCTATTGTATTTCATAAACATGTGTACATGTCTAGACAATAGTTACCCATCCACTTACCAAGATGTGGCTGGGGTGGTTATAGCATTTCTTCCACATGACCTAACAATTTAGACAATTGTCAGGGTAAGCATCATATAATTATTATAAAATATGTATACAATATTTGTATCTGGACAATTTCAAAGTAATATTAGGATTTAGGCCAAGAACTACATAAAGTGTATTTTTACTTGGAGTTTTCCCTTATTATAGGCTACTACTTAAACCACTTTTCGTCTTGAAATCTTTGGTTGTTTACTACACAACCTTACTCACTCTGTTTAGCAAATGGCCTTATATGTGAATCCTTAAAGAGATGGGTGGGGCTAAGGCTTAAGAGGGTGTAAACAATACTGAATAGCTCAAGACAAAGAAGAGCTCTCCAGTAGGTGTACCAAAATATTCAAACGCCATTTTCTCAAAAGTGGGGTTACAAGTTTATCAACTGTCAAAGCACAATTACTTTCCCATTGTTCCTCAACTGTAGTGTATGATATACCATGTTCTAGCTCTGAGTCTCTACTTCTATCCAATGTAAAACAATTATAATAATGTTGCTACATAAGATCGAATCGAGGCGGTAGGTCACGTGTGCTAAAATATGCTGAAAATACTTCAAGAATCTTCTTCGCATTAACCATAGGACCAAAACCACTGTACTTTAGCAACAAAAAAATTAAAAGAGCCAGTGTTTCACTATACTGTCCGTCCGGCAGTCCAGGCTACGATAGCTAGGATATAGGATAAAATGTTACTGTGTAGCATTGTACTGTGGGGCACCATGCAATTAAGACTTGATGCTTTCTCTCTCACTCTGTCTGTCTGTCTGTCTGTCTGTCTGTCTGTCTGTCTGTCTGTCTGTCTGTCTGTCTGTCTGTCTGTCTGTCTGTCTGTCTGTCTGTCTGTCTGTCTGTCTGTCTGTCTGTCTGTCTGTCTGTCTGTCTGTCTGTCTGTCTGTCTGTGTGTGTGTGTGTGTGTGTGTGTGTGTGTGTGTGTGTGTGTGTGTGTGTGTGTGTGTGTGTGCTAGTCAGTTTTCAGGGCCCTTAGATGTCAGTGGATGAGGCCCTGTCCTCTGTGAAATACTAATTCATCCTCCGGGATCCCACAAAAGGTTGCAAATTATCCCTTGAAATTCATAGGTCTGGAAAAATGGCATTACATATCAGGGGGCCACGGCGCTAGCTACAGCAGTAGCAACCTTGTGCGGTGGATATCACAGTGAGAATAAAGCAGTGTGGTCGAGCAGAAGGAATGCGAGGCATCAGGGAAATGTTCTGCTCCATTTTAACGCATGCTGAGGAGAATCCTCACCAAACTCTCGGAGGACGCCAGACAGAATGGACGTGAAAATTGACTGGCAATGGTTGCAGAGGCAGTGTGAAGAAGTCAAACACCACATTCTCCCAAAGAGCTGTTTGAATTCCTGAAATCCACACTTCAATATCCCACTATTGTGGTCCTGTCTACACTTAGAAAAAAGTGCTTTCTAGAACCTAAAAGGGTTCTTTCCACAGAGGGTTCTACATGGAACCCAAAATGGTTCTACCTAGAACCAAAAAGGGTTTTACCTGGAACCAAAAAGGGTTCTCCTATAGGGACAGCTGAAGAACCCTTTTGGAACCATTTTTTCTAATAGTGTAGGAAATGTTTTAGCACACACACACACACACACACACACACACACACACACACACACACACACACACACACACACACACACACACACACACACACACACACACACACACACACACACACACACACACACACACACACAGACTTTGTTCCAGTTGTATCCCCTCAGTCGGTTTATGGATCCCATTAGGCTCAGATTAGGTTAGTCCACTGGAGGAAGAAGAAAAGGACAAGAATCCTATCACCCTGTAAATTCACCCACTCAAACCTACAGTAGGATCAGATTACCCAAAAAAAGAGGGGTTCCACTTCACAGATCAAAGCTCTCCATTACATTTAACTCGTTTTATCTGGGGCAGCTCCGTGGGCCAGGGGATTTCCTTCGTTGCACAGAAAAATTAATTGTGTTTCACCCGACGTATGTTGTAAATGATAACATGTGCAAATATGTGCACTTCAGTGTGATGATTAACGCAAATACCACTAGAACAGGAATAAACACATCAAAAACATAATTATTCGATTGGCACCTTCTTAATTCTACATATTTGAACAAGACAGATGACTCCCAACATGCAATGAGCCCCAACCAGAGCTAGAGTAAACACAACCCGAGTGATACTCCTCTAGTCCTCATGCTGTGTGAATGTGACTACCTGTTCTAAGTGGTCAGTGACAGAGGACACCACGCACCCGTTGCTGCCCGTCTCGTTCTGAAATACCCAGGACCCTCAGTGTGGCCGTAGCCTGGTACAGGCTCTTCATCCGCCGGGAGAGACTGGCCTTGGTGCGACCCCGCCCCTGGTCCATAGGAAGCTCCACCCCCCTCCAGCGTCCAGCTTGACTGCTCACACAGTGACAGATAGGCTGGGGAAGAGGACAGGTGAACACACATACACAGTTTGGCTAGAAAATCAGTAAACTGCCCCCTCGCTTTGTGATCACTCCATCTTAACGTACACAGGCCATCCTACACACGGTGGTGCTTATCGTAGCAGCAGTACTGTCGTCTCCCACTAAGTTTAACATAAACTGCTGCAGCAGGCTGGCCGCACTGATAGGGACCATAAATCACTAACACTGAAGGGAGCAGATGCCGCTGGTATCGGGGAGTATTACCACAATTTAGCCCTAATTAAAATCCACCTTAGCATGCCTCTGCCACTAATCAACTGATTATTTCCCTCTGATTCAATATTGTGTTTGTTGAAAGGGACTCCTCCCCGCTAACCCCCCCTGCTCCCCTAACCCTCCCTCCCATTGTGTGTGTAGTCATCCCACGTGAATACCTGAACACGTCACCACTGCAAGAGGCCACACCGTCTTTGTGGAAACATCTAGCCACTTACAACACACTGTTTGTCACATCTTTGTACATTGCATTGCATACACAGTACATCTCAGTCAGTGGCCTCTTTGTCAACATCCAACTTGGTGTATTTTTGCATGTCATTCTCTTGTTTCGACTCTACCGCAGTTTGCTTACAGAAGAATCAGGTCCACCTGCTTCAATGTTGTGACAAGGGGTTGAATTCTTATCGGATTACAGATTGTACCTCTTGAGGAAAAGGTAACTGACACGCGTAGGCTTTTGTCTGGAACACTGAGAACCCTATACAGGTAACTGCTAAAATAAAGGAAACACTAACTTAAGGTGTCTTCATAGGGCGTTGGGCCACCACGAGCCAGAAAAGCTTCAATGTGCCTCGGTATAGATTCTACACGTGTCTGGAACTCTTTTGGAGGGATGCAACACCAATTTAACACGAGAAATTCAATCTTTTGGTGTTTTGTTTATGGTGGAAGAAAACACTGTCTCGGGCGCCAACCCGGAATCTCCCATAAGTGTTCAATTGGGTTGAGATCTGGTAACTGAAACATGGCATATGGTTTACATTGTTTCCATGCTCATCAAACCATTCAGTGACCACTCAGGCCCTGTAGATCGGGGCGTTGTCATCCTATGGGGGCATAGCCATGGTAGCCAAATTAATAGGCAACTGGGCCTGCCCAGCATTTTTATACATGACCCTAAGCATGATGGGATGATATTTGCTTAGGAATTGCTTAGGAACCTGCTTTCAATATACTTTGTATCCCTCATTGACTCAAGTGTTTCCTTTATTTTGGCAGTTACCTGTAGGTGTGTGTCTGAGTGAGAGATACAGTACATAGGGAAACTACCATGGGCATGGCCAATATTTGTCTATGAGAGGGAGATTAAAACAAATAGAGGCCATAAAAGGTTCATAGAAGAGTTATGGAAGCCCTGAGGCTTGACTTGTGAGAATGCTGCCTTTAATAACTTGGCATGGTCTCTAGGCCTATGGGACTGACATTGCATTCAGGCCCTCATTATGAGCAGCCCATTAGCGGTGCCAATCAGCTTGTCAGATGGAGCACAGAGCCGTAGCATTAAAGGTAGGAGCAGCACATTCTTTAAAAGCTTTCCCAGGTGAGCCTGCCTGCCTGTCTAGCCCCAGACAAGACAGTTGTGAGCCTTACCTCAGACCTAGTGTCTTTCACATACACACAAGCATGCATGCCAGATGAGGCTTGTGAGGGGAGGATGGCTCTTATTAATGAATAAGATGGAGTGAGTGGAATGGTATCAAACACATGGAAACCAGGTGTATGATGTGTTTGAGACCATTCCGTTTATTCCGTTCCAGCCATTACTATGAGCCTGTCCTCTCCATTTAAAGTGGCACCAGCCACCACTGATGCACGCACGCACACACACAGGCATGCACCAAATACACAAACAGAACCATGCGCATACAGGCACGCACACACACACAGATACACACACAGCCTAAATGACAAACTAATCACTATCAAAGGATAACATTTTGCCAAAATTCTACACGTATCATTACACCACCAGCCAATATTACTTTGATGGAATCAAACAAACAATTACGTTTCAAGTGAAGAAGTTCCTTTCTAATATAAGAAATAAGAAACAAACATACTGTATAACAAAAAAAGCAGGTAATTTGTTATTTTGTGATGAGAGAAAAGGTCATGACCCCCAGAGTGTAGGAAAATAAATGTGTGGCACCATATTGCAATTACGCTCCACGTGAGTGTCTGTCTCACCTCACCTCTTCTTACTCTACACACCGCTTCATAAAAAAAGAAGTGGAAAACATTCTGGAGAACATTTGCTGCACGAGGCGGGAGTAAGCCATGCTTCATTTAGCAGCACCCCGGCTCTTCGTGAAGTACAGGAAATGACAGAGCAATTAAACGTTGCCTGTGTGTGACGCGGGGAGTATTACAGCACTACCTGGCTCCCTGACTGCTGCTGTTCCTACCTCGAAATAAGTCAGCAATTAGAGCGATGTAAACACGTCGCTTTCGCCGACAAAACAGAGGACGGCTGCAGCTTGCCAGTCACACCTTTCCGTGTCAATCCCGGCCTGTCAAAATACATCAGCTCCGTGGGCAAAACAGTGGAAAACTCTTCCTGACAGCCAGGCCTGTTTCTTACAGTGTTACACCTCACACCTGTGGTAGCCACTTTCCTTTACTGTGGCCCTGCACTCAGCCCTGAGAGGTTCCAACACACGTCATACATATACTTTTCCTTTGGAGTGAATTAAAGTTAAAGCCTCAACTTTGACTAATTTCTTAAATTATATTATCTTTGAGTTATTCATAATGTCTATGAGGGCAAGTACACGCCAGGACAGCCTGAAAATATTTTGAGTATCTCAGATTGTTTTGCCACTGACCTAAACACAATAACCCATCATGTCAAAGTTGAATTACATTTTTTATATATTTTTTTTTAATTCATAAAAAATAAAAGCTGAAATGTCAATAAGTATTCAACACCTTTGTTATGGCAAGCCTAAATACATTTAGGAGTAAAACTCAACAATTCACATAATAAGTTGCATGTACTCACTGTGTGAAATAATAGTGTACCCCACACATACAATTATCTGTAAGGTCCCTCAGTCTAGCAGTGAATTTCAAACACAGATTCAACTACAAAGACCAGGGAGGTTTTCCAATGCCTCACAAAGAAAGGCACCTATTGGTAGATAGGTAAAAAAAATAAAAATTAAAGCAGACATCGAATATCCCTTTGAACATGGTGAAGTTATTCATTACACTTTGGATGGTGTATCAATACACCCAGTCACTACAAAGATACAGGCGTCACTCCTAACTCAGTTGTCGGAGAGGAAGGAAACTGCTCAGGAACTTGAGGCCAATAGTGACCTTAAAACAGTTACCGAGTTTAATGGCTGTGATAGAAGAAAACTGAGGATGGATGAACAACATTATAGTTACTCCACAATACTAACCTAATTGACAGAGTTATTTTATTTACAAAACATGCATCCTGTTTGCAACAAGACACTAATGTAATACTGCAAAAAAACTGTCAAAGCAATTAACTTTTTGTCCTAAATACAAAGTGTTATGTTTGGGGCAAATCCAATGCAACACATACTGACTACCACTCTCTATATTTTCTAGCATAGTGGTGGCTGCATCATGTTATGGGTATGCTTGTAATCGTTAAGGACTGGGGAGTTTTTAAGGATAAAAAAGAAACGGAGTGAAGCTAAGCACAGGCAAAATCCTAGAGGAAAACCTGGTTCAGTCTGCTTTCCACCAGACACTGGGAGATGAATTCACCTGTCAGTAGGACGATAACCTAAATCACAAGGCCAAATATACACTGGAGTTGCATACCAAGAAGACAGTGAATGTTCCTAAGTGGCCAAGTTACAGTTTTAACTTAAATCTACTTGAAAATCTATGGTAAGACCTGAAAATGGTTGTCTAGCAATGACCAACCACCAAATTGACAGAGCTTGAAGATTTTTTTCAATAATAATTGACGAATGTTACACAATCCAGGTGTGGAAAGCTCTTAGAGACTTATCCAGAAAGACTCACAGCTGTAATCACTGCCAAAGGTGGTTCTACAAGGTATTGACTCAGGTGTGTGAATACTTATGTAAATGAGATATTTCTGTATTTAATTATCAATAAATTAACAAACATTTCCATTTTTTTTTCTCACTTTGTCATTATGGGGTATTGTGTGAATTTTGAAATCAGGTTGTAACTGTGGAATAAGTCAAGGGGTATGAATACTTTCTGAAAGCACTGTATACATGCCTCCTGTAAGACCCTAAGATTTAAGAACCAAACATGATACAGACATCTCGACTCTGAAAAAAAAAAAATCTCAATTAATTTATTCAACATTAAATATGTTCATGTGAATGTCTCAGAAGTACCCTTTTTGATTTAGCTTATGATGATGGAAACAGTGGTTTTCCGAATACATCATGATTGCCAAATCATTTAGAAGGCACGTGATGTCAATACAAGCTCAACTCCACATTTCATTTGAGATGCTTACTGCCTGCTGAATGCATTTTTCAACCATAACAATTGTGTTTTTTTGCAGGACCTTTCAAGAATGGCTGACTATTTTGCAATACGTTTGCAAAACCAAGAGACAAGCGGGTTGATACAAATCATCATGATATCATATAATTCTGCCACTTAGAAATGACTGTTTCGGTGCTAACTGGCTATACACAGTGGTAGACACAAGCAATGTTTCCATGAACTTGTCCAGTGATTTTTTTTTGTCAACATTTAGAAAGTTTGCATAGGAAATAGACAATTGCCTGCTAGGGTGCATCAAATTAAAATGTAGTGGTTGAAGTGTTTTCCATTACCCATTTAGGCAAATTGCGCATTAATATATTGGCGACAGCCTGTATGCCCTCCCACCTATCTGTTTATGTCTCAGGTAGATCGCAAAAGCCAACATGGATCAAATGCAATAATTGACTAATATTTGCCATATTCTAATAATTCCCATCGGCCACGGTACGTGCCACGATGAAACTTGCACTGTCAATAATTGGATGGCAAAACTTGCATCCAGTCAAACAGAAAATAAATTAATACGAAGCAATTCAGCCATTTTTGAAAGATCCTGTCGATCTGACATAATTAGATGGTGAAACTTATCAGCCAACCAGAAAATCAAGGCGAATCCATTCAGGCATTCTTGTCAGGACCCAATCCTTGTCCTGCAAAGAAACATAATTTTTATAGTTGAAAAAATAGATTTTGCAAGACGTAGGCATTTAGAAATAATTGTTGAGGGGAACTTAAAATGACACAATGACATCACGTGCCCCTCATTTCTCAGTCGGGGTTTTAACTTCCTGTTGAAAGTAAGAATAGTAAAATACACAATGTGAAAGTTCGAAATGTGGTTGTGCATCAGAATTTTTTATCGTGCTGTGCCAGTCACATTTTCTAGATTGGTAAATAAGTCTTGCCAGTAATCTAAATTTGTGGTAATCATGGCTGAATACCAACTGGGCACACGTGCCCAGGGGCCCTGGCCTCCAGTGGGCCCCCACTGATGTTGTTAATCACTCTCACACAGATATCATGGCATAAGCCATAGCTAAATGGGTAGAATTGCAGGAAATGTGCTTTAAAACGGCATAAATGTCTCTCTGCCCACTGTAAAATGAGTAGAAGTGCATGAAATCTGCTTTAATATTGCCATATGATAAAACGTGTAGCACTGCTGATCTCTGCAAATCTCGCTTAGGGCCCCAAAAAGGCGAGAGCCATCCCTGTTCTTTACATGTAAGCTTTGGATTGAACCAATCAGCGCTAGATTTTTTTATCTTGGGCACTCAGAAACAACTGCACAGTGAAGCCTATCATTACAACAATTCTGATCTGGGTGATTTATATTCTGGTTGCACTGGGTGCTCCCAAAATAAAATGTCAGGTCACACAGAAAAATATCTAGTAGCATATGCAAACTAAATGGTCGCACTTACTGGAGGCATGTATACTGTAGGTCAAAAAAGGCCTAAAATGGTCACTTTCATCTTGATTTTCTTTAAAGGTCTTTGTGATACAAATGTACAAAGCACCCTCCCTCCCAATGAAGTTTATTTGTGAAAATTGCCAGAACAATCTGAGACACCAAAAATATTTTCAGGCTTTCCTGGCTTGGAATCACCCATGATTAACTTTGGTCCTCTTTGAAGCCCTTTAATGTCTATGAATCAATATGGAAAATGAATCCAAGACCATTATCAAAAGAGAAAATGTGTTAGGTAATTTCTCCAGACACAGTACAAGAAATCAAAAGTTAATTTAACTTATAAAGTGTCCAATATGCATGACACCACCCACTGGGCATACACTGGTTGAATCAACGTTGTTTCCACGTCATTTCAATGGAATTACTTTGAACCAACGTGGAATAGACGTTGAATTGATGTCTGTGCCCAGTGGGCAGACCATAGACCTTGTCTTGTCACCCCAGATAACTGTGGTTTATTGTCTGAATTATCCCCTACTCTGAGTTTGCTAGGACCCTCTTCTCCTCCCAGTTCCTATCTGAGATGTGCTAATTCTGGGCTGTGCCCTCCACTTTGCCCGGCCTGGGCACACACACACACTCACAACTAGCGGCTTGGGTCTCTGCAGACAGGGCCCATCTGCCACCTGCTCCACTCCCTGTCCCAGTGACAACTGTCGAGGAGCGTGCAAGATTGATTATGAGTCAAAACCCATCGTGCTGCACCAGATTTCGCTGGGTTAAGCTTGCTGATCCAGCAAAGAGCCGGTGCAAAGCCTTGGTGCGTCCTGCCAACGGCGCCGGCATCATGGCGCTCGGAGAACAGCAGTGCGTGTCGCCATGAAACCCAGCCAAGGAAACACAGCTGCAGCACAGAAGTTCCGGGCTTCAACTTGGCGCTCAACAAAGGGTTCATAAATAAACTTAGCTGTCGGATGGCAGTTTTAGCATCTCCAGGGGCAGGATAAATGGCACATGAACTTTTGAAACCCCTCTATAAAGAAAAACTAGAGGAACATCCCAATAGGGTTTCTAATCAGGTGTTCTCTGTAACTGAATGTATGGCATTTTCTTTGATTTGAATGTCATTCATTGTTATTTACAAATAAGCAAATACAAAAATAATAAATGTGTAAAAATGTATACTTAATTTTGTCTTGTGCATGTTATTTGAAGAAATACATATATAATTTAGATTCAAATCCAATCTGATGCTAATAAGGCTTTTGTGTTAACCTCAGCAGAGCTCCTTGCCCAAAATCGTGTCATCTCTTCAGCTCCCCCATGGCTGAATAGGGATGAACCACTATTCCCTATGGATGAAAGCAGTGCTGTGGATTTAGTTTGCAGCTCCATACCTCGGATTTCTCTCTGTGGTTCCAGGAAGGCCTCTCCCATTGAGACGAACACCTCTGAGTCAATGGCCAGGTCCTCAGCTAGAGAAGCCTCTGTACCGTCGGACAAGGAATATCCTTCTGGCTGCAGAGTTCAACTTCAGTTTAGACGTGCACTCCTCCAGATGCTGAAACATCAACAAGCATCATTAGGATTCAAGGGGGCTTTGGAGAAATTCAAAATGTCATGGTCTTAGTCTTTTCAAGAAAACATTTGTGAATGAGGTAGAGAGGAACTTCATCGTGGTAATGTTAGAAGCTGTGACTTTAGCAGAGGTTTGTCTTGTCCCATTCTTGCAGGAAATCACTCTGATGGTTTGCGGCAGGCGCAGGAAGATGGGAGGCTTCCCGGCAGATATGATTCTTAACTTCTTGGTGACGGGGCAGTATTTTCACGTCCGGATGAAATGCATGCCTAAATTTAACTGCCTGCTACTCATCCCCAGAAGATAAGATATGCATATTATTAGTAGATTTGGATAGAAAATACTCTGACGTTTCTAAAACTGTTTGAATCATGTCTGTGAGTATAACATAACTTATTTAGCAGGCGAAACCCCCAAGACAAACCGTTCAGACTTTTTTTTTGGAGGTCACTCTCTTTTCAATGGGGTTTCATTGGGAATCCAGATTTCCAAGGGACCTTCTTGCAGTTACTATCGCTTCCACTGGATGTCAACAGTCTTTAAAAATTGGTTGAGGTTATTCCTTTGTGTAATGAAGAAGTACGGCCATCTTTAACAAGGGTCACTTGAAGTGTACTGTTAGATAGAGGCGCGTGACCAGAAAGTATGCTACAGTTTGTTTTCTTCCTGTATTGAACACAGATCATCCTGTCTTTAATTTGATTGATTATTTACATTAAAAAATACCTAAAGTTGTATTACAAAAGTAGTTTGAAATGTTTTGGCAAAGTTTACAGGTAACTTTTGAGATATTTTGTAGTCACGTTGCGCAAGTTGGAACCGGTGTTTTTCTGGATCAAACGTGCCAAATAAATTGACATTTTGGATATATATCGACGGAATTAATCGAACAAAAGGACCGTTTGTGAAGTTTATGGGACATATTGGAGTGCCAACAAAAGAAGCTCGTCAAAGCTAAGGCATGAATTATATTTTTATTTCTGTGTTTTGTGTCGTGCCTGCAGGGTTGAAATATGGTTTCTCTGAGGTGCTATCCTCAGATATTAGCATCGTTTGCTTTTGCTGAAAAGCCTTTTTGAAATCTGACATGTTGGCTGGATTCACAACAAGTGTAGCTATAATTTGCTATCTTGCTTGTGTGATTTAATGAAAGTTAAATTTTTATAGTAATTTATTTGATTTTGGTGCTCTGCATTTTCCCTGGCTTTTGGCCAGGTGGGACGCTAGCATCCCACATATCCCAGAGAGGTTAATAAATAATAGAGAGAAATAAAACAACTTTGCTACACACACACCATGCCTACTGTACACGTCATGTCAAAATGTAAAATGATCCTAACATTTATTTTAGTACATCAAGTTAATATTTTGAGGATTTGTTCTTTAGTATTGTAAAATCGAATCGAATTGCTGGATTTCATCTCCTCCTACACAGTAGGTGATGGTCATACGTGCAGTACTACACTACCCTACAGTAGATGGGACTTGGGGATGGTATAGATGAGGTGGAAAGACAATATAGTTCTGGGTACCTGAGTCCAAAGACAGGGGTACTATGGGTTCTTCTTCCCTGGGGTGGGGGTCCTGAACACGACTGCTTCTTTAACGTGTGCATGCCACTCTCTTTAAGGTCAAAGGTTGTCAGAGCATGGTGCTTTCTCCTCCTCCAAGAGCCCCCGTTGCCAGCGTATGGGGAGGAGGATTCCCTGTAGTCAGAAGAACACAAGACAATGATAGATTGTACCTTATCTCATACTGTACTTTACAAAAGCTATGAGACAATCCTTTACATTTAAACACTTTTTTGTGATTAAGTGTGGTGAAAAGGAACACTTCGTACATGAATTAAAGTTCATGGGATTTTGCAATAATAGATCACACCAGTCCTTCCTTTCTATAAAAGCATTCCCTCACATGCACCACACAGTGGTTGTATACCTAACCCCCACTCTAGTCAGTTTGCCTGCTCTCCGGAACCATTCCCTCATGAGGTCAGAGATTCCATTGAAAAACAAAACAAAAAGAGAAAGTTGGCTCCTCCACTGTGACAACTTACTCCAGGACAGGTATGCAGTTTGGGCCTATGAGGCAGCACTCTGGTGGTAAATTCACTCCATGGATAATGATAGTTGGCAGGGGCGCAGCCATTCCCCCTGGCTCCCAGGCAAACGGCTGTCGGTCAAACTCCCCTCCTTTGCCTCTCCCTTCATTCTGCCGATGGATCTATTGTGAGAAATTTGTATTGGCTGGTAATGCTGTGTGGACACAGTGTTTCACGCTGCGACATAACTCTTTAATCCGTCGTTACTCACGTGTGTTGCTTTCTCTCCGTGCTCCGCTGGTCTACCTCGGTATCATCGCAGGTGCTGCAGAGACCTTTGCAACAAGTGCATTCTCTCCTTGGTCCTCTTTCACTCTCTGACAAGTAGGGGGTATGCCATCTTGTGTTACATTTCACTGTAAAGGAGAAAAGCAAAGGGCCTCCCGTCCTGACGGAGACATCAGCCGCATAGCCTGGCAGCCAGCCAAGACCTCCACATTCCTCCCCCTCTTGGATGCTGGGGCAGGACATAGACTTTTCTTTCTTTCTTTCTTTCTTTCTTTCTTTCTTTCTTTCTTTCTTTCTTTCTTTCTTTCTTTCTTTCTTTCTTTCTTTCTTTCTTTCCAATCCTCCCAGTGTCAGTAGAGGCCCTCCACACAGCCTGAGTTAGGGGGCACGTATGTTGGTGAGAAACAATGGGAAAACTGTGGTACAAAGCTGCCCACTCTACTTGAATTACAAGTGGTTGGTACTCATCGTGAATATAGGTGCTTCAATGGCCTATTCAAGAGGCACCATCAATCCTCACCTTAGGTATAGGCTCTGCCGTATTGGGCAGAGACACACAGGCTGATAAACGTTCACAAACAACCCGGAGTGGCAATCTCATCGTAATTACTGTACAAACAGCCTGGGTCTCTCTGGACATGTTGACCTGGTTATGTTGTGCTTACACACAAAAGCCTGGGCATTATAATGCATTTGGAGAGATTTGCCAACTTTGCTGATTAAAGGCTCGCAAACATCATAGGACTGCTCTTGGTCAACCCAGTTCAGAGTACCAAAAAGTATATTTAAACTACAGCATTAGGACAAACTCTATAATTTGAGATGCAGCGCACAGGGCTCTTAGGTAATTCTCAGGGGAATTGGGAGAGATTCCTCTATTCGAAATGGAGTTACCATGTAACAACAGCACCCATGTAACAGCACATCTACTGAATTCAATTTACATTACAAAAGACTGCACTCGCAACTCATCTTCTATGTGAGGGTGTGAAGACGCTGCTTTGTAGCAATGACATCAGAGCAGGTGACCCGGGGCAGATTGAGGGGAGAGGAGGATGTCAGAGGGCTGGTAGTTGTGCTGAAGCGCTGGCTGTACTCCTTCACCAGCTCTTCCTCTAATGTGGGCCCAGGAGAGGAGCATGACATGCTGTTTCTTCTACTCCAACCCGAGTCTTACCAATGGCTGCCACGGGCGCTGCCGCTACCACTGGCCGCCCTTCTCACCTCAGCTATCACTGGAAGGGAGATCATCATACCGTCATCATTATTGTCAAAGACATTCACAACATATTCTGTTAAGAGATGTGTTTTGACGGAGACAGGTTTAGGCAGGCAACCTGTAGGCCTACCTTCTGCAAAAGAGTAAATCATTATACCACAATCAATGTTATACAATTGTAGCAGCATTTCTACAGTATAGGCCTTGGCTATGTCAACCATACTGTAGGTCATGTTTGTGTAACAGTGAACCATAATTCCACAAGCTAGCCTTATGTTTCCACTGTGGACATGAATATAAAAAAATAGGCCTGATATGACAGCATAATAATTTGGTGGGCGCTTGCCAAACCATCTGCATTTCCCCCCTCTAAATGGTTTCATGCGTGTTTGTCCTAATATTTTATAACTACAGAAGTATGTGGACACCCCTTCAAATTAGTGGATTCAGCTATTTCAGCCACACCTGTTGCTGACAATTGAGCACACAGCCATGCAATCTGCTACACCAGACAATAACATTCTAGTTAGGTCGGGCACTGACCAACACTTTACATGTTGTCCAGTTTTGTGGCAACAGTTTGGGGAAGGCCCTTTGCTGTTTCAGCATGGCAATACCGCTGTGCACAAAGCGAGCTCCATAAATAAATTGTTTGTCGAGATCGGTGTGGAAGAACTTGACTGGCCTGCACAGAGTCCTGACCTAAACCCCATCAAACACCTTTGGGATGACCTCACTGATGCTCTTGTGGCTAAATGGAAGCAAATCCCCACAGCAATGTCCAACATATAATGGAAAGCCATCCCACAAGAGTGGAGGCTGTTATAGCAGCAAAGAGTGGACCAACTCCATATGAATGCCGATGATTTTGGAATGAGATGTTTGACAAACAGGTGTCCAGATACTTTCGTAGTGTATATCAACACTGTTAGTCAGACACCAAAAATAGGCCCATAATTGCCCCAAAAATTGGCACACATTGGCCCATAGGTGGCGCTGTAATAAGCATTCAAGGTCTAAGGCTCAGCCCCGCTGCCCGGTTTGACATACAACCACACAACATGGTATATACAGTCCATTCGGAAAGTATTCAGACCCCTTCACTTTTTCCACATTTTGTTAAATTACAGCCTTATTCTAAAAGGGATTCAATTAATTAAATCGATTGGACATGATTTGGAAAAGCACACACCTGTCTATATAAGGTCCCACAGTTGACAGTGCATGTCAGAGCAAAAACCAAGCCATAAGGTTGAAGGAATTGTCTTTAGAGCTCTTTGTCGAGGCACAAATCTGGAGAAGGGTTCCAAAACAATTCTGAAGCATTGAAGGTCCCCAAGAACACAGTGGCCTTTATCATTCTTAAATGGAAGAAGTTTGGAACCACAAAGACTATTCCTAGAGCTGTCCGCTCGGCCAAACTGAGCAAACGGGTGAGAAGGGCCTTGGTCAGGGAGGTGATCAAGAACCCGATGGTCACTGACAGAGCTCCAGAGTTCCTCTGTGGAGATGAGTGAACCTTCCAGAAGGACAACTATCTCTGCAGCACTCCACTAATCAGGCCTTTATGGTGGTGGCCAGACAGAAGCCACTCCTCAGTAAAAGGCACATGACAGTCCGCTTGGAGTTTGCCAAAAGCGACCTAAAGGACTCTCAGTCCATGAGAAACAAGATTTTCTGGTCTGACGAAACCAAGAATGAACTCTTTGGTCAAGTGTCACGTCTGGAGGAAACCAGGCACCCTCTCTGGATTGAGGGAAAGATGAACGGAGCAAAGTACAGAGAGATCCTTGATGAAAACCTGCTCCAGAGTGCTCAGGACCTCAGACTGGAGCGAAGGTTCATTTTCCAACCGGACAATGACCCTAAGCACACAACCAAGACAAACCAGGAGTGGCTTCGGGACAAGTCTATGAATGTCTTTGATTGGCCCAGCCAGAGCCCGGACTTAAACCCGATTGAACATCTATGGAGAAACCTGAAAATAGCTGTGCAGCGACGCTCCCCATCCAAACTGACAGAGCTTGAGCGGATCTGCAGAGAAGATTGTGGAAACTCCCCAAATACAGGTGTGCCAAGCTTGTAGCATCATACCCAAGATGACTAGGATGTAATTTCTGCTAAAGGTGCTTCAACAAAGTACTGAGTAAAGGTTTTGAATAGTTATGTAAATGTGAAATTTCCGTTTTTTTTTCTAAAAACCTGCTTCTGCTTTGTCATTATGGGATATTGTGTGTATTCCACATATTTACTACATTTTAGAATAAGGCTGTAACGTAACAAAATGTGGAAGAAGTCAAGGGTTCTGAATACTTTCCGAATGCACTGTATGTGTTTCTAATCATAAGGAACAAATTTGCCTCAAGGAACCATGAGGTCCGCGATATTGGATTTTCCACCATATTGCATTTTTTAAAATAAAATCTTCACAAATCTTTTTTTCCTTGAACCGTACACCCAATGATTTTTTTGAATCAAGCCAATTATAACTAAGTTTGGGGAAAAAACGAAGTGATACACAAATTGGCCCATAGGTGGCACTGTAATAAGCACTCAAAGGCTAAGGCTCATCCCCGCCACCCCGTTCAACGTACAAGCAAAGACAGCACAGTATGAAGGTAGGCAGAAACTGCTTCTCCAATAGAAATCCCAACAACGTTTATTGGCGATGCCATGGCGACGTTGGCTAGCTAAGGTCATGTGCAGAAACACATCATCGGGTCTAATGCTGGCCTCTTCTTCTCCTAAACCATAGACACATCTCAATGACTCCAACCTCAGCAGGTATGTTAATCATCTCTGTCTTCGGTCAGTTTGAGGAAAAACCAAGCAACACATCAAAAGATTAGAGAGAAAATAAACCCCTCAAATAAATCCTAATAACTCCACTTCTCTTCGATCTATCAACGTAACATTTGCACATAGAGTGTTTTGAATTGCTACATGTACAGTATATGAGGAAGGATATATAAAACTTCCATTACTTACTTTCAGCCTGCTCATAATTCAACACGCCTTTTATTGCTGCTCCTCATTTTCCGAAGCCTTACCGTTAATTCTACACCACCGTTTTTTTTGTTATCTAGCTAGCTGTGTTGTCGAGTTAGCGTGTTGGGCCAAATTGAGGGCCACATTTGGTATGCTCCAATTAGAGGTGAGTCTGTGGGGGAGGTCCTATATATACAGTACCTTTGTGGAATTACCGCCAAGCTTTTGCCAGTGTTGGATTTGTGATAGGAAGGCTGGTTAGAGCCCGGTAGACTCTTTTGGCAGGAATACCTGCTTAGGCCTCTTCTTTTACTTTATGTTCAGTCTTTCGTTTGTTTTTGCCAGTCTTTTCTAAATATTTTGCTGACATTAATTGCGTCAACTTATTATTTAATAAACCTATTTTTCAGATGTTTTACTTTGTCTCCTGCTGTGTCATGCCCTTAAGGAACAACGACTACCCTTTTCACTACGCCTATTCCGGCATGTGATGCGATGGCCATGGCACACGCACATCAGTGTCAAAATCACACAGCTATTTCTAATTTGATCAGTAGCCTGCATTCAAATGATTTCACACGATTGAAGCGAAACTCCACTCATGGTACTTTTCCAGACAAAGACTGGCTTGCTCCTTATTTAATTAGTGTCTTGGCATTCACAGGATCCATCAACCTACGCATCTGCTCCTGAAAATGAATACGTTTGTAGGGAGCGGCTTTGCCTCCCTCACTCTGGGAAGAGGGTCAAATTGAGCACCACCTGACAGTTCTCTGGTTCGCCCTGCACACCTTTGCAGACACCTAGCCCACGGCTGTGCCACGCTCACAGCTTCAACAATTTCTGCAAATTGAGACGGGTAAGATGTGTGATGTACTGTAAAACTGACACCTTTCTACACTACTTCAATTTTCAGAGACAAAAACATCTGCAAGCTAAATCTTTCAGGTCTCACTGTATTTGGTTTTTAATAGCTCATTAAGCCATCAACAGTAATGCTAGTTAAACTAATGCAAACTTTAATATTGTAAAACTACGTTTGTGTTTTGGAGATTCTCATAAATCTATGCTAGATTTATATTATCATACGTCTGAAATGTTTCCTTGAAAGAAACAAATACATTCCTGTAAGGACCTTATGAAAAGGTTCAACTGAAGGGGATTTCAGACATGAACCAAACTACAGGTGGGAGAGGAATCCAGTCCAAGTCCAACAGCATTAAAAATGGATGCATTCTTGAGTCATGGACACCACAGGTGATGGATGTCATCCAATTTCCAGAGGCCAACTTTCAGAGAGATCTATCAGTGTGCTAATATGTTTTATGATTCAGACATCTATTCACTTATGGAATTACTGACCCATGAGTCATTGAGTCATTCAGTTGGCAATGAACATAAATATATATATATATATATCTACATATATTTCTTCTGTTTTAATTGAAAGGATGTTTCACTTTCCGTACCTGTATTAGTTACTGTACTGAATTGGTCATATGTTGATTATGCTGCTGGCAGGATATTTACTTGCATCTGAAACAAACAAAGTACTTATAAAGTACTGTGCATCAAAATACCTTTCATTATTGTCTTTGTCATTTGATAAGATCAAGTTAACTTTTAACTAACATTTGAAATTAAAATCACAGGTGAGTGAATAGATGTCTGAATCATAAAACATATTAGCACACTGATAGATCTCTCTGAAAGTTGGCCTCTGGAAATTGGATGACATCCATCACCTGTGGTGTCCATGACTCAAGAATGCATCCATTTTTAATGCTGCTGGACTTGGACTGGATTCCTCTCCCACCTGTAGTTTGGTTCGTGTCTGAAATCCCCTTCAGTTTAACCTTTTCATAAGGTCCTTACAGGAATGTATTTGTTTCTTTCAAGGAAACATTTCAGACGTATGATAATATAAATCTAGCATAGATTTATGAGAATCTCCAAAACACAAACGTAGTTTTATAGCATTACAGTTTGCATTAGTTTAACTAGCATTACTGTTGATGGCTTAATGAGCTATTAAAAACCAAATACAGTGAGACCTGAAAGATTTAGCTTGCAGATGTTTTGTCTCTGAAAATTGACAAGAACACAAAGGACAGTAATGAGGTTTATTAGTTTACCTTTACGCTTCCCTATTAGCATGCACAATTCCTGATCAGAATCACTTTGATCATTAGTCAGATGTAAACATGTCACAAATGAACGGTGGGTGTAACATTTATTGA
Source organism: Oncorhynchus mykiss (assembly GCF_013265735.2). Taxonomy (NCBI): domain Eukaryota; kingdom Metazoa; phylum Chordata; class Actinopteri; order Salmoniformes; family Salmonidae; genus Oncorhynchus; species Oncorhynchus mykiss. The sequence goes on along the minus strand of NC_048565.1, from coordinate 46,395,927 downwards.
CAATTTCGATACCTTCTGGAAACAAAGCTTGTTTTAAAAGGAGGATGGGATCCACCCAAATCATTTGGGTTCCTGGGATTCTTTCACAGCATTATAAGGCTGCGTTGAGACAATGACTTATCAATGACCCAAACCCAGCTCAGTTAATCCCTACTGTTGTGTCGCTGAGTTGTCATAATGCTTCAGCAAATATACATTATCCCAGGGGCGTTGGAAGACACAATGTAAATAACCTAATTAATGTCCATCTAACTGCCCTGAAGGCCTCTGCTGATCCTATAGCTATTGTATGCAGTTATCATGTGCATATGAGCAAGAGTTATACTGTTAGCACTGAGGTGGTGTGCCCTAGTAGGAAGTCCACTGTGTGCAGCTCACCCTGCACTAACAAAAATAACATGAGCATGTCTAATTCTGCTAAGCTTCCCAGTAAAGCAATGCAAATAATCAAGCATCCTAGAAAAGTGCTAAAAATAGCCCATGTTAACATATGTAGCTTAAGAAACAAGGTTCATGAAATCAATAATTTGCTAGTAACAGATGACATTCATATTCAGACAATCTCCAAAACTCTTAGATACTACCTTTGATGATACATAAGTATTCAGACCCTTTACTCTGTACTTTGTTAAAGCACCTTTGGCAGTGATTACAGCCTCAAGTCTTCTTGGGTATGACACTACAAGCTTGGCACACCTGTATTTGGGGATCTTCTCCCATTTTTCACTGCAGATCCTCTTAAGCTCTGTCAGGTTGGATGGGAGCGCTGCTGCACCTCTATTTTCAGGTCTGTCCAGAGATATTCAATCGGGTTCAAGTCCGGGCTCTGGCTGGGCCACTCAAGGACATTCAGAGACTTGTCCCGAAGCAACTCCTGCATTGTCTTGGCTGTGTGCTTAGGGTTGTTGTTCTGATGGAAGGTGAACCTTTGCCCCAGTCTGAGTGCTCTGGAGCAGGTTTTCATCAAGGATCTCTCTGTACTTTGCTCCGTTCATCTTTCCCTCGATCCAGACTAGTCTCCTAGTCCCTGCCGCTAAAAAACATCCCCACAACATGATGCTGACACCACCATGCTTCATCATAGGGAAGGTGCCAGATTTCCTCCAGACGTGACACTTGGCATTCAGGCCAAAGAGTTCAATCTTGGTTTCATCAGACCAGAGAAACTTGTTTCTCATGGTCTGAGAGTTCTTTAGGTGCCTTTTGGAAAACTCCAAGCGGGCTGTCATGTGCCTTTAACAGAGGAGTGGCTTCCATCTGGCCACTCTAACATAGGGGATAAGAGGAGTGCTGCAGAAATGGTTGTCCTTCTGCAAGGTTTTCTCCACAGAGGCATTCTGGAGCTCTGTCAGAGTGACTATCGGGTTCTTGGTCACCTCCCTGACCAAGGCTCTTCTCCCCCAATTGCTCAGTGTGGCCGGGCATCCAGCTCTAGGAAGAGTTTTGGTGGCTCCAAACTTCTTCCATTTTAGAATGATGGAGGCCACTGTGTTCTTGGGAACCTCCGATGCTTCAGAATTGTTTTGGTACCCTTCCCCAGATCTGTGCCTCGACACAATCCTGTCTCTGAGCTCTACAGAGAATTCCTTCGACCACATGGCTTGGTTTTTGCTCTTACATGCACTGTCAACTGTGTGACCTTTATATAGACAGGTGTGTGCCTTATCAAATCATGTCCAACCAATTGAATTTACCACAGGTGGACTCCAATCAAGTTCTAGAAAGCTGTTTTTATGAATTTTAGAATAAGGCTGTAGCGTAACAAAATGTGGAAAAAGGTAAGAGGTCTAAATAGTAAAATAGCTGCCTTGGCAGCAGTTAATCTGGGTAACTAAATACAAATACAAAAGAACAAAAACATTTATGCCATTGAAAGGTTATACCATATCTGAGTTTCTCTACATTTTGAAACGTAGGCTACTCCAACTCTAATCATTTCAGTTTACATTTGGACGTGCCAGGTTTCTTCAATAGTCAGGGGCAAGTAGTATGCAATCATACATGTGATGTGTCTGTTTGCATGCTATCATGACAACTCTCTCTGTGCTATTAAAACAAACAGATCTTGAGAGTTTGGCCTAGTAGCTTCACCACTAAAAAAAAAGTATTTATAAAGGTGGATGAAGAGTCCAATACATGATTCTAAACTAGCAATAATACAAGTGTTTCAGTGTCTCAAATGTCTATGCTAAAAACATATAGAAAATAGTTATAGGAAGGTGCCTACAATGCTTATATGGAGGATGTTAACAGTGCCCATTCTCAGGATGACCCTTTCTTGCCCCACATCCCTATGGATGGCATTCAATGTGAGGAGAATATTTTGTCACATTTCTAATTGCTCTGTAATTCACCCAAAATGAGGAAATAATTAAAGGCAAACAATATGCCACTTGTCTGCTACATGAGTTATCTATCTATCACAGTGCTAATTAAAGCATTTTGTTAATGAGCTACAAGAGATGAGCTGAAGGTGTGTGTAGGATTTTTTTGCCCTCTGTATCACCTTCAAATATTTCCTGTTACTGTATTCCCAACTCAATTAACAAATTACAGCTTTTCTGTCAAATGCAATAGGATTGTCATGGTTTGCATTAGCCTAAATTTCAGAATAAGTGATTGGTGTCTTATAACAAATAATTGATATTTAATCAAATATACAGTACAATGTGTATTTTCTTCATCTGATATAGAAAATACGTCTGGGCTGAGATGATGCAGGCCAACCCTCTTGCATGTCAAGTCTTATTTGCTAAAACCTAGTTGGTTATTTAGATTAAATAAATGTACATTCCAATCAATTCAGCTATTATCTATTCCATTTTGTATTAGCTGTAAAGGCTCAATTCAATCCTTGATTTGAGGATTTACACACTCCATATTTGTGTTGACAAAAACAGCTCATGCACATTTTGAGAACTTGAAGGGGGTGGGCAGGAAGGAATTTCCTATTCTATTGAAAGCCTGGAAATCCAAAAAATATGTGGCCTCAAAAAAAAAGGCAATTCCTACAATGTGATACCAGTTGAACCTCAAAACTTTTCTGGGGGAAAAAATTGATTTTTATTTAAAACGGGACATGAAAAGGGACATGAAAAGGGACATGTTTGACTTTCAGAAAAACCTATTGATCAAGCTCAGGCACTTAAACATTTTTTGGGTGAATTTTCCAGTTCATTAGGAGCATAATCCTAACATGGTGGAACCTAACAGGGTGGACATTTTGAGCCTAAATTAGCCATAGCGCTATGAGTGAGCAAGATTGAGCTAGGATAATGGTGAACATGTGAACATGATTTTAACTTCTCCATTAAAAATATTATATTATAGAGTAAATACGTTTTTTTTTAAATGCAAAAAAAAATTATCTATAATTTAGATGAACAAGGTGGACATTTATGAGTGGGACTAACAACATGAAACATGGACAAACAGATAAAACTGAGTGTTTATATTTATTTCGCTTTGCGCCATAGTTTTCCCACCAAATAAATGATTACACTTCCTGAATGTGGGGTTGTTTTCTTAAATGGAGAATAACAACAAACTTGCAGGGTGGAAAGAAAATCTTAAATAAAATAATAAATAAATACAATAATTGTGAGAAAAAAAACGTTATTGATGAAAGAGACTTTAACTAGGACTATAAAATAACGAAGAAACATTTTATGGCTTATGTTTCTTGTGGAAGTTGATAAATAACACCTGGGGCCATGGCAAAACGCCTAAACCCACTGATAAAATTCCAGTTCAGGATCCACATTTTGGTGTTTTTAAGGTAACGGCTTATATTTAAAACCTTTTGGAATCCACATGTTACAATAAATTAGAACTGATATTTCCTTGGGACAGAAAATGCACCGCATACTAGGAAAGATCTTTTGAAAAGGAGTGAGAGAGAGAGAGAGCGAGAGACAAGGGAATATTTCCCTGTTGAATGAAACATGAGCATGCACACTTCTTTGCATATGCCTCGTACTCAAAACAAATGCCATTTGCAGAGACATGCACTTAAATTGCATGCAAAGTCATTCCTGATTTTCGAAACGTTTACAACACAATGGAAAGATGATAACCCGATGACGGAAGTTTTTTTTTTTTTTTACCCCAGATTTGCTTGGCGTGTGCCATGCTTTGTTACTAGTTTCCATGGAGATCCTCTCATTCGCGTTCTTACGTCTGTGTTACAATATTTACTATTCGGGTAGAAAAAGGAAATGTCCCGTTCTCTTACAGTGAATGGCTAAAACGGATGATAAATTAGTAGTTGAACAAATATTATATTCCGTTTCTATATTTATAATATATCATATTTTACGCCTAAAAAGCTATGAGACATGTTTCCGCGGTGCTGTGAAAACGGATGCACATGTTGACACCGGGGCATCACGTGACACAGCTGGAACTGAAACGTGCCAAATATTTGTGTGATGTGCTGGTTTCAGCTTGCTACATTTCAGTGCTTTTGCGTAAACCATTTTTTTTTCAAGTACGATATCCAATGCAGTTTAACAAATTCATATTCTGGTGTCATGTTTAAGAAAACGAATGT